>NW_015558599.1:5138-7930 GCF_001515605.1 Sinocyclocheilus anshuiensis | reverse complement strand
TTATGGTAAGAAATATGATTGATAACTAACCGATGATGAGAAAATATTGAAATATGCATGTTGTGAAGAAGAGATAAAGGATAGTTTTGTCGCATAAAGGAAAAACCAATCGGAGTTATATCAAATGAGTTGTTAAAATCAACTGCGTCACATGTTGTTTGATGTGCGTTGGTTCATGCAAACAGAGACAAATTGTGATAATCTATGATATTAATCAACTCTGGGATATACTGTTAAGGAAAAGAATCAGAGTATGTGATTATTTGATGACATGCATGTATGACATTCAGTTGTTTATTTTGTTTTTAGTCATATAATAATATAACATGTCAGACATTGCTCTGTTTAATGTTGGTTTAAGTGGGTATATTTTCCCAGGATTTTCTTTGTAAAGTAAGTTAACGAGTTAATATACAGTTGAAGAAAGGAATGAGAAAGATCCGAAGTCTCATGTGATTTATATCTGTTGTTAATTCAGATGAAGTGAATGTGAATGAGTGATAAGTTCTCTTAAGTTATGCAGGTTGTTTTTTTTTCCCTTGTTCCTGTTGATGTGTAATTCTTCGACCGTGGATGAGTGAACAGCGAGCCAACAGTGTCTAGTTGATGTCGCAACACATCTTTCTCTGGAGCAAGTTTCAGCATCCTTATTCTGTCATCAATCCCTGGATACAGATAAGAGAATACAACACCATTATACACTTCGGATACCTTGAGTGAAACTGAGTTTAAAACTACCCGGGTAGTAAATTTGTTTCTGTCACGTGACTACTTCTATTTTTTCCTACCTCATTTTTTTCCTTCCTGGAAGGACTTGACCTGACTAATATATATATATATATATAGAGAAAAAACAACAAAAACAACAACACAAGGAAAAGACTTTCTGAACAGTGTTTGGGGAAACATTTCTTTTATCAAACAGGCCTAACAGGCCTGATTGCATTTCCTTTTAGTTCTGTTAACTGTTTGCAAACTTTGAACTATTTTCAATTGAGGGTACCAATACAAATCATTTTCTTCTTTCACAAGTTGTAGTGAAATTGCTGTCTCAAATCCTCCTTACGAACTTAGACGTTAACTATACTGTCACACTACTGTGCCCATTCATCCTGATCAGTTCATTTAGGACCTCATACTAGAGTGATACAACGGGTTACATCCCGAAGGTGGCGAGCCAGCAGCGAGGAGGATTTTTATTGACAGCTTCAATTTTGATTGTTATTAATTAACATTTAAAGCTCAGATTCAAGTGTTTTGAAATTCTTTAAGACCAACAAAGTAATTGTATTTTGTTTCATATTCAATGTGTCTCTTTTAAAAAATATATGGATATTGAAAGGGCATTTGGTGTAGATGTACAGAAGTCCCTTTGTGTGTTAAACCTTTCTGGAGCTAATCCTAATGATGATTTAGTGGCATCCTTTGCTACTTATGGAAAGGTGACTAAGGTTGTACGGGTGGGTAAACCGGATAGAGCCGGTCAAACCAAAGCAATTGTCGAGTTTGATTCTGATCAGCCTATAAGTATTCTGAAGCCAGATTTCACTTGCTATGTACCAAATGTGGTTGATGCTACAGTAACATGGCTAGTTGACAGTGTAAATGTCTTAACAAAGAAAACTGACCAGACTGTGAATCAAGCAGACTTTGTTCCACTTGACGAATCAAGTTCGGATACAGGCTTGGATAGCTCTGACACCGACGGTAGTCACACCCCTCTCCTTAAGGGAAAGACAAAGAGTTTAGACCAGAACCCTGGTTCAGTGCAAGGAACCCCCACTGCAACAGTTGTTCGACCTAAAGTGTCAAAATCTACACATGTACAAAAGCCTGTTACTTGCATCTCCTCTGATGTGTTGAACCCATCTGAAATACAAAGAATTGTAGTTGAACATGTGATTAAGAATGATACTTCAGCAGCTTCATCCATTCAAGGGTCAAAATGGTTGAAATCTTTCTCAGGTCGCATCCGAAGACCACCTGGTGAGGCAGACTTCGAGACATGGTGTTTACACGTTCAGTTGATGTTTCAAGATCGTTTGCCAATTGATGTACAGCGCAGGAAAATTCTGGAAAGCCTCCTTCCACCAGCATCAGATGTTGTCAAACAATTGGGCCTTTCTGCTTCTCCACAAGAATATGTTGATCTTCTGGATTCTGCCTATGGTCTTGTGGAGGATGGGGATGAGATATTCGCTAAGTTCCTCAACACATATCAGAACTCGGGCGAGAAAGCCTCAGATTTTCTACAAAGGTTGCAAATTCTCCTCAGTTCTGCTGTAAAAAGGAACGGGTTGAAGAAAGCAGATTCCAACCGCCAGTTACTCAAGCAGTTTACTCGAGGCTGTTGGGATCAGTCACTGCTTCTGCTGTTACAGCTAGAGTCAAAACCAGACAAACCTGAATTTGCTCAGCTTTTGCTCCAGATTAGAACTGAGGAAGATAGACGAGCTGCGAAGCTTGAAAGATTACAACGTCACTTGGGTAGTTCCAGGGCAAAACCCTTCTTGA
This sequence comes from Sinocyclocheilus anshuiensis, assembly GCF_001515605.1. NCBI lineage: Eukaryota > Metazoa > Chordata > Actinopteri > Cypriniformes > Cyprinidae > Sinocyclocheilus > Sinocyclocheilus anshuiensis. The sequence continues at coordinate 5,416 of NW_015558599.1, read as the reverse complement.
ACGTTCATACGGTAAATTAATCTTTACTACCCTTTGATTCAAATGCAGCCATTCTCACTGCTTACCAGGCTGAAACTGAAGATCTGAGGAGACAGGTTGCTGAGTTGAAAATGCAGCTGAATTCTAAAAAGTCGAAGAAGGAACAGAAAGCAGAATCCATGAAGATTAAGAACGGAAATGAGCACACTGTGAAAGCGGAAGTTCAGGCATATCAAACAGTGCCGAAGCCCCAGCCAAAAGCTTGGTTTTGTTTCAAATGTGGTGGTGATGGCCACATA
>NW_015558599.1:0-1037 GCF_001515605.1 Sinocyclocheilus anshuiensis | reverse complement strand
CTCGGAAGCTAAGCAGGGTCGGACCTGGTTAGTACTTGGATGGGAGACCGCCTGGGAATGCCAGGTGCTGTAAGCTTTTGCTTTTCCTTCACTAGTCAGCTAACACACTTGTCCAAGGCTCAGCTTTCATGCTTGCTCCCTTACCCTTTTAAACTGATTGCTGCTGCTTCTTTTTTGTTTGTTTTTGCTTTCTCTGTGCCTTCTCTCTGCTTTCGGTGTGACGAAGGACAGCTCAGCCTCGTCCTTTCTCCTTTCTCCTCCAGGGGGCCTTTTCTCTCTCTACAACAACCTTTCTTTTGGAAATGACGCTCCACCTTGACTGTTGAGTGCTTCCCAAACTTGTTTGTCAGCCGAACCCCTTAGATGTAAACTACATAGGAGATGTACCCTCTTAGATTTTCAGTTAATATTTCAATAATTTAACAACAAAACACATTCTCATGTTCATGTTTCTCTGATGTTGGTGAATGGTCAAATGACTTGCAAGTAAACAAATAAAATATTGCATATTTTTTTGTACTTTTTCAGTACTTGGAAACAGGACAAGAGTGTTTCATCAGCTCAAAAAAAAAAGGAAAAAAAAGCATTAACGTAAGAGCGAATATTTATTAATTTATTTTAGGAAACCATAGGCATTGCCTTTCTGTTTTTAAATAATTAAAAGTTAGGCCCCCATTTACTTCCACTCAGGGTGCCTCACTGCAACACTCGTTTTTGCCTTTTGCCATTTCAGGAATCCTCAAATATGGCCCACGACTTCCACTTTTCTACAGAGTTCAGCTCTAACCCTAATCAAACACACCTGAGCATGCTAATCAATGTCTTCAGGATCTTTAGAAAATCACAGGTAGGTGAGTTTGATCAGGGTTGAAGCTAAACTCTGCAGCGCATTGGCCCTCCAGGGCAAGATTTGAGGAACCCTGATTTATTTATTTATTTATGAGAAAGAGGGACTAGCTGATATGTTGTTTTGTTTTTTTCACTGAAGAGTGATGTAGCGTCTGGACCAATCAAAAACACAAATTTTCATTTGATTT
>NW_015558598.1:817023-817688 GCF_001515605.1 Sinocyclocheilus anshuiensis | reverse complement strand
GGTAAAATGTGCTTGGAAAAAAATATGATCAGAATATCAATGTGCATGATAATTATGCACACACTGTAAGATGTGCTCCCTTTACACAGAGTGCACATGATCGCGAAATCGAAAGTGAAAGTGAACAGCGAGCGCTCAGCGATTTCAATACCCCGCATATTGATTGCGGCTCCCTGATGTGCGAAAATAATATACAATATTAGAATGTTTGCGGGAGCGGGACACACACGCTGCGGGAGTAGGCGTTAATGGTCAGAAATTCAGCGGGAGGCACGGATCTAATATACTGTTACACTCTCAGCTTTCTCTGATACACTCTATGCTTACTTTTCTTTTTAGGAGCGCTTGTCCTCCTAATTAAAAAAATAAATAAATAGGAGCACCTTCTGATCAATAATCAAAAATTCTGATCAAAAATTAGCCTTCATAATACGAGCTGACATTTGACTCCTTAAAGTGACTTACAGGAAGGAGTATTTTCTTTTTACCTTTGCAATGGCCTCATTTTCATCTGTCAAATTTAAAAATGTATGTTTATAAGCTTTTTAAAATTTCTATTTAAAACAATATAATAAGAGGTAGAATAAGACAAATAAGTTACCAATCATATGAAATTAGTATTAATAAATTAATTTGTACTACAGAGGTGGCACAGAAGAACACAA
>NW_015558598.1:805755-816927 GCF_001515605.1 Sinocyclocheilus anshuiensis | reverse complement strand
TTTTATCACTGAATCATTCATTCAATTGATTCGTTTGAACAGCTGATTCATTCAGGAATGAAATCTTCATGTGAGTAATCATGAATCACTGACTCACTAGATTCGTTCAAAAACGCACTTTCATTCATGAAGGAAACTCAACTGTGTTTGCTTTTAGAGATGCGCAGTGGCTCAGCTGTTACTATATTTGGAACTATTTTCGTTGATGCAACATATACAATAAGACAATAAGAATGTTTGCGGGAGCAGGACACACATGTTGTGGGAGTGGGCGGTAATGGTCAGAAATTCAGGGGGAGCGGGTTTAAGAAAACTGTCCCGTTCAGGGCTCTAGGCTGCGCATCAACAAACACAAGTTTTTTTTTTTCGCGCTCCCCCATCTCCACCCCCAATCATTAGTGCCGCTTGTTCGGTCTTTGACAGAACATATAGGACAATTTTTTAGATAACGCCATAAACAACATTTATTTCAAATTTTATTCAAGCACTTTCAAGGACCTATGTTTGTTTTCAAGTACTTTCCAGGCCTTGAATCCACATGTCTGAAATTCAATTCAAATACTTTCAAGTACTTTCAAGAAGCGTGGGAACTCTGTATGTATATCTTAGCCTCATCCCTAACAAGTCTAGTAAACCTGTAAAACCAATATGTACTTTTGGCTATCCAGCCAACACCTGAATAGAACAAGAAGACAGAAGCCTTGTTGAACTTACAATAACATCACAAACTTTGTGAACCCTTTAAAACTCTAAAATGTAAATGTATTTCATTAACAAGCAAGGATTAAATGAACAGTGTACTTGGTACATCTGGATGAAATAAAATTCATAAAAATACAGCAAACTAAAAAAGCTTTTCCTTTTTTGATACTCATCACTAACCACAGTCAACACACAAGTAGTACAGTAATATTAGCTAACATTAACCAGTAACAAGCACAAAAGCATGCTGTGCTGTTTGAACTTTTTCAACACACCCCTTTTCCAGATTAATTACACATGAATCAAGCCATTCTTGAATGTCTGGACTTGGGTGACAGATTACTATCTTCCAGAGCAAGTAAAATCTTCTGAATGAATTCAAAAGTGTTGGTCGAATGATTTATGCGGTTTAAGCTGATGTGCATAAATCAGTCCAAACATTACCAGGAAGGCATCAGCATGTCTGGGAAGGTGGATCACAAGCTCACTTTCCAGGACAACACAGATTTTTACAGGCTGGTAGTGAAGCAGACTGGAACTGCCATTGGCTGCGTTTCAGTTCGTTTTTGTATGCCCTTTCCTCGCTAACTTTCCTCAGTCTCGTTGACTCAGATGTACGTCATTGCTTACATTGTACGAGTGCCCACTGGCAGAACACTTGAAAAGGGTCCAAATGGAACGCCCTAAGCCCTTGATCACATGGAAAATGGAACCCGCGGTGGAGACCGTGGTCGCTCTTTCATTAGGAGTGGTGTCACTGCGGAATTATTTGGCAATTTCTGCCTCTGAAAAGAAACGTTTTTAGAAACTGATGCAATCCCAGATTCAGGTTAAGTTTATTTGTAACAGTATTGTGTATTAATAATTTAAATATTGTTATTTCTATTTCATTTAGAACCACAACTGCATAAATTTGAATGCACAATACCATCCGTTAAAGAGCTATTTTGTCTTGTGACTGCTCACTTTCCTCCAGAGTCTACCATAGTCTTGATTAAAGTTTGCAACATACATGTTTCTATGTAAAAATTCACTTGTCATTTTCACCTTTTAATCATGACAATCATAAACTTAACCTAATTTAATTACTGTATTTATTAATAACTATCCTATTAAAGTAGTCATTAATGAATAGTCACGTACTAATAATGAACTAATGTTATGTACTAATATACGTATACATTTATTATTATTATTTTCATTATCATTAGATGCAGTATATTGTTGCTATTGTTATTTTTCATGTTATTTAAAATAAATATTGATTCTTCCAAATTTCAGCACCAAAGGCAAATTGCAAAGGTCAACAACCCCAGTGTGCCAGTACTTCAGATTTACTTTGAAGAAATTATGGACACAAAGACTGACTCCAGACTGTCTCGAGATGCCATACCTATGTTGGTTAGACTACTTGGCATTAAAAAGAGGCATGGCTGGAATCCTGTAGTTGAGGTGCTTGTGTTTCTCTATTGGCTTGGGTATGGGCTTCTTCTAGTGTTGTGTCTCGTGTGTTCTCCATTCCAAAGACCAGTGTCTTTCGGATTGTCCATTCAATTGCCTTGAAAGTTGTAGCTCTACGAACCAAGTGTATTCAGTTTCCTAAACCTCAGGACTTTGACAAAGTTGGAGAAGGATTTGCCAGACTGGCCCATAGCCATTTCTTCAAAAAGTGTGTGGGTGCCATTGATGGGTGCCATGTTAGAATAAAAAAAAACCTGTAGGACCAGATGCACAGGATTACTTCAATCGAAAGCTCTTTTATTCTGTTCAATTACAGGCCATATGTGACAGCAATGGAATTTTTCTGGACACTTTTGTTGGGTATCCAGGATCAGTCCACGACACAAGAGTACTGAAAAACAGTCCAGTATACACAGAAGCTCCCTATCCACCAGCAGGATATTTTTTTCTAGGTGATGGTGGTTACCCATGCATTGAACATCCCATATGCATTATTACACCATTTAAAGAACCATTGAGGGACGTTTTAATGCCCATGTTTCAAAAGCCAGGTGTGTAATTGAGAGAGCATTCGGGATGATTAAGACAAGGTGGCATAGTATCTTCTTTAAGGCCCTTGAAGTTGACTCACATTTTATCCCCGACATCATCTCATGTTGTACTGTATTGCATAATATATGCCTTGGGGTTGGGGTCGTGGAGGATCCAGGACCTAAGGCAGCAGAAAATGATGTGGGACCACCTCTTCAAATGGGCTCTGGAGACCTGAGTGGAGCAGCTCTGAGGAACACACTCGCTTGCCAGATTTCGGCACCCAGGACCCAGCTACATGACCACAACTACTTGTTCCAGAGGTTGTGTTTGGGAAATAGATGTATGAGTGCTGCCAGCATTGCTGCAGAGGTTGAAGGGGTGGGGGGTGACCATATGCCACACACTGCATCAAATTTAATGCACTTAATTACTTTTTTCTCTTGTCAATAAGAACTGTAATTCTTGCACATCTTAAATCTCCTTTTTATGAAAATATGGCAACAAATCAATGAATAAAAACTAAATATTATGCAGATACTGTATAACGGGAACAATTCTTGTTCCTTTTTAAGTATTGCATTGCTAGTGCTTAGAACTGTCAGCCAGCCTCTCCAGTATGTCTAGGAGGCGGTCAGTCTGAGATTGCAGATGCTGAAAGGGTCTTTCCTTCGTCTTTTTGGTGTGGGGGTTTTGGGGCTGTTGCCAGAGGAAGCAGACGGGGAGGCAGGCAGCTGTGTGTGGGTTGGGGATTCTGGGGCCACAGGTGAAGGTGGATCTAGTATGTAAGAGGATGGCACCGGCTCGTTAGGTGAATTTGGTGGGGTTGCCAAAGCAGATGAAATTAAAACGGGGGGAGTAATGCTGGCCCTTGCTCAAATAGTGGAATGCATTAAACTAAACCACTTCCACGTGCAGGCACTGGGTTCCCCCTGGTCTGTTCCAGTGCCAGTTGGTGGGTTCCGGAGCTCCTGAATAAGGTTTGAAAGAACAGAACAGCGTTACAATTTGGAAAACTGTATCACTATAATTTCAAAGTGTCCAGCAGCAACTCCGCACTTAAATGTCAGCAGCATTTTTTTTATTTTGGTAAATTACAGAACATTTGAATAAACATGCTACCTTATATTTTTTCTTTAAATTTCCCCATTTTTTGGAAGCCTGGGCATCCGTCACCTTTCCATCCAGCATCATTTCTTTAACAATTGTCCTGGCGAAAGACATAAATGACAGCTATTAATAATAATAATAACATTAATGTCCAGTATTCTGTTATTTCCCAAAACAATCATTTTGTTTTATGTTCCAGGGGGACATAAATAGTGAATATCAGACATAATAATGTACTTCAAAATAACAAAAAAAGCCTGCAAATGTGGCATAATGACATTTCTGATAGAAATACATGCACCAAGAGCTTGTAACACTCCAAAGAGAAAGGAAAACTTGAAATCGCATCATATGACCCCTTTAACAAAAGCCATGAGTAGAAGGTGACCAATTACCAGCAGAGACCAACAGCCGCCATTACAGTTTCCATTAATACCAATACAATTTTCATTATAACCAGTAAAACCATTACAAATTATGTGAAAGAGCAGAACGCAAAATGTATAATATGACACTAATGATAAACATAGACCTAGAGTCTAGAAACCTGAAACAACAGATTTCTTCAATTTGAGTATTCATGTCTCTGTCTCTGTGTGTGTGTGTGTGTGTGTGTGTGTGTGTCATGTTAATCAGACTAATCACCTTAGAGGCTACTTCATATATCTCTCAAATGTAACCCGTTGTAGAATCGCTGCTGTCTCTTTATGAATGAATGGAATATTCATGTCAGACAATGCAGAGTGATAAATAGCAGTGGACGCTTGGACCTGGGATTTTACTATAGTGCTATAGGCTACATGCTGTGTATAGTGAGAGAGGCGGACAAAGGTTTCTCTGATGTTTAGCTTCTCCCAACCGCCTTTATCTTCATTTCTTTTGCTTGCTATCACGAATATTCATTAGTTCCCTTGTTGTGGGCATGTCCTTGAAACAACGCACAAACGAATGGAACTGACCTCGCAACCATGTACACGCGCTCTCTCTCCACTGTGGATAAACGTGCTTGCTTTCTGAAAACACCGGTTTTTGTTTTAGCTTGCAGTTTAGTGATCTCCACTTCAATATTCTATTCTCAGAAAAGTGTGATCCATCAAGTGTTCATTTATGAGAAAGAGAGAGAGAGGCTATGTATGAATTACCACCGTTTTGCCGCGTTTCTCTATTAACAGTGAAGCTGTGGCTTTAATTGCTTTAGAAACAATGATGTTACCAGCTCCTTGTTGAGAAAGATAATATAGTTCTTGAGCGATTAAGCTATTACAATTTTTATTTTTTAAACGTAGAGAGTGTTTTTTTTAAATATATTAGAATGAGTACATTACAATATAAATTTATTAGAACGAGTACATTATTAGTAAAAACAAGATGCAAACAATCTGAATATTGTACCTGGTGTGGAGTGCCCAATGTAAACATGAAACATATGCCATTACCTATATTGTGCTGTGGTACAGTTATGGAGGCCCTTCATAATGCAGAGGTCAGCTGCCTGCTCTGCCAATAGTTAGCAACGACCCTTTTACTAAATTCCTCTGAGGTGAAATTTAGTGCAGTCCCGTATCGTGATACGTATCGTATCGTGACTTTGCTGGTGATACACAGCCCTATTCAATATACATTCATTCTTATTTATTTTACAAAAGTGATTCGGTCAAGGACAGTGAGTGATTTTCTTTCTAATGTTTGATTAACATTATTGACATAAATTTTAACAGAAGCTAAATTAGGCTGCTTTAGAGGAATAACTCACCCAAAAATTAAAGGTCTGTTGTTGTTCTAAACCTGTATGAGTTTCCTTCTGCTGTTGAATGTAAAAGTATATGAAGAGTTCATTTGCAAAAACAGATAACTCCATTTTTAAAACAAATTTTTTTTCATTGTGCATTCCAATTATTCTCGATCAAACTGCAGTTGGGTTATTTTGATTAAGTTAAAAAATGACAAAAAAATACAGCTAACTAACACAATAAAAGACAATGAAAACATGATAACATAATAAAAAACATGATTTAATAAATAGTTATGTTTTTGCAAATAAACTCTTCATATATTTGGAACAATACTGGTAACCCAACAGTTGCTGGGCCCCCATGACTTCCATAGTATGAAAAACAAAATACACTACTGTGTCAATGTAAAGAGTCAATGGGGACCAGAAACGCTAGTTACGAACATTCTTCAAAATACCTTCTTTTATGTTGAGGAAAACAAAGAAATTCTTACAGGTTTAGAACAACTTGAGGCTGAGTAAATGATGACAGTATTTCCATTTTTGGGTGAACTATCCCTTTAAAATCTCATCATATTAGGATCTCATATAGCCTACTACACATGCTTTATATTTAACTATTAACGTTCGTTTAAGACACAAATGACTGTGTTGACGAGGAGACATTTTGAAACATAAATGTGCATTTGAACGTTTAAGCACAAGGCGCGAAAAATAACGCACGCATTTGCCAAAATTTATTCTGCCCCACTGCTTAATGTCCCTGAACAGTTACATTTGTTTTGTTTTTAAACCACAATGCTTAAAATGCGTTTAAATGAAAAGCTTAACCTACATCATGCCACGCAAAACGATTGATAGGCTATATTTCTACCGGTTTCTCTCTCAACCCATAAGCGAATAATTTGTTCAAACACAAAAAGCAATATACATCCATCAAGTTGTTAACTTGTTAATCAAACTAACCTAAAATCTGTGGGGACTATGATGCTGTGATTTTATCTGCTCCATGTGCCCGGTCCACTTGCTGTTCCAACAACTACTCCATCATCAGCTTTAGTAAAACAACCTGATTGCTGGGGATTTTACTGACTCACTAACTCATGTTTTCCCCTCTCTCCTCACTTTCTTTTTAGAATAGTTTACATTTTTATTTATCGAAGATTGTTCTTTGCATGACCATTTCCAGATTATGCCAGAACGAAGTGAAGAGAGGTGAATGCAGACATTGCAGCGATCACCTGATTGATACGTGGTGCACGGGTCGTTCAAAAGTAAAAATATAGAATAAATGCATTTATTCTATATTTTTACCTTTGAACGACCCGTGGTCTATTCTAAAAAAAATGAGGAGAGAGGGGAAAACATGAGTCAGTAAAATTCCCAGAAGCCCAGAACGTCCAGATGACCAGTCCATCCCTGACTGTGGAGGGAAAGAATATTTCCAAGCTCTGGTTCAGACTAGTGATGTTCGGTTCTTGAACGAATCGTTCTTTTGAGCCGGTTCTCAGGAAGTAACCGGTTGAACCGGTTCACAAATCGAACTGAATCGAACTTTAGTTCCAGGTTGATGACGCAGGACGCACAGCCGGAGTAGCACGTCCAACTCAAAAAGAACCGATTGAGCCGGTTCAACCAACTGTCGAAGTTTGCTGATGACTCAACAAGAACCGAATGAGCCGTGGCGAAGTTTGCAGAGGATTACCGAAGATTCTGATGATGAGTGAGTTGACCATACTGTGCAAGCCTGAGGCGCGTACTGGAAATATGCTTATTATGACTGTTATTAATTTACATTTTCTTTACATTTACTTTCTGTCGAGTGATGTAAATAAATTGTACAATAGTTTATTGTGCATGCATATAATATTTAAAGTTGCTTAAAGGAGACATATTATGCCCCTTTTTACAAAATGTAATACAAGTCTCTGGTGTCCCCAGAATGTGTCTGTGAAGTTTCAGCTCAAAATACCCCACAGATCATTTATTATATCATTTTGAAAATGCCTATTTTGAGTGGAAGCAGAAACACGCTGTTTTTCGGGCCTGTGTCTTTAAATGCAAATGAGCTGCTGCTCCCCGCCCCCATTTACAGCTCGTACCTGCTAAAAACATCTGTTTTGGTTCTGATTATCATGTTTATCGCACTGAAATCATGCGTTTTAAACCACATGAGTTTAAACTTCAGATATAAGGTTTTCTGAGTGCACACATGCAAAGCACACGCACAGAAAGCGGCTGTCACAGCACGTGAGTACTAAACTAAGTTCTCATTCACACAAGTTTACGTTAAAAACACACGAGTGGATGGAAACGTGCAGATTAAGGGGCGGTAATATTATAATGAGATCCCTTTGCAACATCACTAGGGGAGCGAAATCAGACGCGCTGGTTTTCTCAGACGCTTGCAGAAAAAGGCTTCCCAAAACTAAGTTACTGGGTTAATCTTTTTCACGTTTCATTGGTTGGTAGATGCACCGGGGACCTGATTATAGCACTTACAACCTGCAAAAGTCAGGTTGTCATGATATGTCACCTTTAAGCCTTTGGTACCAACCCTTCCAGCCTTTATTCAGGACACAAACAGATGCAATTTAAAAAAAATTAAGGATATTGGGTCTGTTGATCCTGCTTCTCTGTTGGTAGAAAAGCTGGCATGGCAGTTCTACTTCTGACACTGGAAATGTTCCTGTGCATATTGGGCACTGGGCTTCAAGTGCCTACACATTAAAGACAAAAATGTATGTAGGGAAAATTTTGTAAAATAGGAATTGATAATTGACAATGTTCAATGTAGCTTTTGCTTGTGTACCTCCTGAGGGGGATTGCAACATTGGATGATGTTGCATCATGTCTAAGGTTTTGCCTTGAAGATGTTGCTTAAATCTTCTTGCAAACAGAAAAGAAAAATGTGATGTTCTACTGATAGCATTCTAGGCTGTTGGGAGTAGTCACAAATAAAAACACCCCTTAGAAGTCAGGGGCATATTGAAATGTGGAAGTTAGTTAATTAAAAGGTGTTCAAAGCAAAGTCCTGAATATCAGTCCTTACTATTGAAATAATAAGTTTCGCAATTGTCATTGCACAGGTCTTAAAGATAGTACAAAACAAACCTGTTGTTAAACTGCACAATACCTAGTCTTGCAGACTAGGGTGAAGTCAGAATGTACAGACATCGGTCCCAAATCGTTGTAATTTAGAAAACTTTGAATGGCAAACTGTACAGCTTTTGGGTGCCGCGAATAGACTTGAGGGTGCACACGGTCATAATTTATGAATCATAATAACCCGCCAAATGGGCTAGTGATTTGATGTGCTTTTCTCGCCTTACTTCACTGGAGCTATAATAATTTATAATCATTGAAAACTTTGGCCTGACGCTTTACTATTGGGGGCTCTGGCAGCTAGCTATACTGTTGGCTAATCATATCTACAACGGACTTAGCTAACGTTACGTATTTAGATGGGAGAACATGAGAAGAGAGAGAATAATTAAGTTCACTTGTCACTGAGTTTAAGATGTTAAATTAGTAACCTTACCCAGTAAACAACCTCGCTCGCTCTTCTGTCAGACTGCGGCGGCAGTGGCGGGGACTCCGGGCAGAGATTGTCGTACTGTAAGGAGATGAGAGGGTCTGTATTACTTACTATTTCTTCTTCTTCTGGTGTTTTATGGCGGTTTAGCAAACCAGCGAAAGAGGTGCATTACCGCCACCTACTGATCTGGAGTGTGGAGTGTGCATAAATTTGGAAGAAAGAAATACAGAAGGGAAAGAAAGGAGGAGAAAAAAAAACAAAAAAAAAAACACTAGATTCTATCTATTGTTCCTGTGTTTTTCAGGTATTTACACTGTCTGTTTGTGATCGACTCACTCCATTACTTACTATTGGAGAAAGCGTAACGGCTAACTTGGATCACGTGTCCTTTAATAACCAATCACATTACAGCCTTGACGTCATTGAATTTCAGTCAGAGTTGTGCGACACTCAATTGTCGTTTACGGATACCATACGAATGAATGAGAAGTGCCGTAAGCTGAATCCCACCTGTCGCAAAAAGTCAGTGACTTCTCTTATAAAACGGCATTTTTTTCGTGGTAAACTAAAAATAGTTCAATCCAAATGTATTGTTTAGTGTAAAACATGTTGAAGATTAGCAGATAGGCTGTCGATTCATTAAATGATAAGCCGTTTCCTCTAAAAAGCTGTTTGTTCAGCGTAGTGAAGCCTCTCCTCCATTGACATCCATTTAAAAAAAGGCCTCTGGTCTCCTTTCCCACGTACTTCCAGACCGGAAGTGTTAACTTTAGCCGTTACGCTTTTTCGGCTAATGGTTGCAGGCTTGCCTTCTAGTGGCTTTGTTCTGGGCCCAGGGGAAACGTAGTGGGCGTGGTCAACCTGTGACTTCAATCAAGAGTGACCAATAGAAAAAGGCCTTTCATCCTGGTGGGTAGAGACCGCCCACTGAGAGACAGCTTCACTCGCAAGCAAAACTTTTCAACTCGCAAACAAAAGTTTTAGTTTTAGTTTAAAAAAAAAAAAAGACGGCAGAAAAGAGCCACATTTGTGGTTTCGTGATAAAGTTTTTGAAGTGCACAAAGTAAAATACTATTTTTCAAAGATTTACACGCCCTGCAAATTATTAATTGTTTTCAATTTATTTATTTTTAAGCCTCTAGAAGACTTGTTTTTGCACTCTTTTATTTTTTTAAATGACAAAATAATTAGTTTTGCTCTCAAACACAGTATGTTTGATTGAATAAAAAAGACACAAAAGTAACTCCATAGATAAACACATAGATTTGTGTTTCTGTTGTCATTCTTCTTTTCATCTGACAAATTTAGAGACAAAAACTCTCAATGATAAATAACTCTGAATAATAAATGTGGAAAAGCCTTTCCCTAAATAGCAGAATAAATGCATCACAGTGTGCAAAAGTGCTCTCAAGTCTCTTAATGAATGCTGTTTAGCATCAGGTTTATCCATAAATATTACAAATGTGAATTAATTGCATTAATGGAAACACCCATTAACTTATTCAGAATTATATGGCATTCCAGAGTGCATCAATTTATTTGCTCCATATACAAAATTATTTTCAAACGTGCGTATATCTGTTTCAAAATAAAACCTAACCCTGCTGTTCATTGATATGTTCACATGTCTGATGTTCCGGTCGCTGTAGCATTTCTAGTAAAACTCAGATATTAAAGACTGAATGACAGGACATTGAAGACAATCGCTTGGCTCTTGGCTCCCCCTGAAGGTTAAGATGTTCATCCACATAAAGTCATGATTTAAAACTAAAACTATTACTTGTTTACTTATATAGCCTACGTGATGGTAATGCATTATTTATTTTTCAAATCTATTATTTGTCACTCTTGCAGTATAAAACAGCCTGATGGACACCTATATAGTTTCTACGTTATGTGTTTTTTGTTTACTTCAGTAAGAAAGTTAGAAGGTGCCTAATTTTGATACTTTTTTTATCCAGTCATTATTGTCACATTATTATCTTAAGTATTTAAAGTGCTTTTAAAGAATAGAAAATGCTTTATTTAAAACAGAAGCCTGATAGACCTACGTTATTGTTCACTTCATTGGCTAAAAAAAAAAAAAAAATCTGATTAC
>NW_015558598.1:804416-805700 GCF_001515605.1 Sinocyclocheilus anshuiensis | reverse complement strand
TTCACTACATTTGCTAAAAAAAAAAAAAAAAATCTGATTACTCTGTAAAAATGTACAGTCGATTATTTGATTATTAAAATAATTGAGAGTGACAGCCCTGTTTTAAACTTCCCTGCCCCTTGGACTTATTATATGTTAACACTATAAAATGCATAATGTTTGCACTTCAAATTAATTTAAGTAGTTTTCGGATGTTTTGTGCATTTGCTTAACATCAGATATCAAAATGATAGTATTATTTTTTTTTTTATCGTTCAGGAAGGACTAAAATCCTAGTGACTGTAGGCTATATTCATTGTTACAAAACTGGTGCTAAAGGTCCGAAGTTTCTTTCCTGCAAACCAGCACATACAATAAAGTGTGCCTTACAATAAATGCCACTTGCGTTGATTTGTCTCATTATTGCAGCCTCTATTAGGCGACATGACTACAGGAGTGCAGTTACCTAGGCTCTCTAAAAGTTATGAACAAACGTTAATAGAATGTTCATTCCAAGTTAACAACGTTCTCAAAACGTTAGCACACGAACATTATCTATAAATCGTGTATGGAACTTTTTTCTGAAAAAAAATAAATAAATAAAAATTTTGGACGTTCGGTGGTTTGGAGAAGATTCCCGTAATGTTTGCAAATCAATAAAATGGAACATATTCTCTTTAATGTTGTCTCTAACGTTCACCAAGAATAAAGGTTTTTATACCTGAACGTTTAAGTTAACTGAATTTTTAATTAAATACCTGAACGTTCAGAGAACATTCAGAAGTAACTTTTTCCTACTCTAATGGAGACGTTAGCAAACTGTTCTTTGAAGATGTTTTTTGGTAGCTGGGTAGCTGATCGTTCACGCAAACACGTGTCTCTGAACGCATCTGTGTCTAGTGTAGATCAGTGCGCTCTGGAGGCGGAACCAACGCGCGCGGTAGTGCTGCGTTCAGCGCGAACTGTGGCGCTCTTCTCGTGATGGGATCTATCTTCATGAGGTGATTTTAGAAATAAAGAGTGAGTGCACGCAGATGGAGGTGTTTGTGCTGCTGTCAGCGCTGCTGTGCGTTCAGACCTCCGTCAGCTCTCCAGTCTCCACAGCTGCTCAGGCTCAGGTGAGATCTGCTTCTTCTGGCGCAAAATAACGCCACAGATACGTTTAAATACGGACAAGGACTGTAGACTGATTTCTGTTTTACTTGCATCTTATGATTAGATTACATTAGATTGCAACATTATTTAAAGGTTACAAAAACATTGCTTACAACGTTCTACTATAGTTGCCGCCCCCCCCCCCCCCAT
>NW_015558598.1:771391-803523 GCF_001515605.1 Sinocyclocheilus anshuiensis | reverse complement strand
CCCCCCCCCAAAAAAAACCGTGTTTGAACATTAATTTTCATTATTCTGAAAACGTTAAAATGTCAAGTTTTGTCGTTATTAAACCATTACTTAAACCAAAGATTACAAAAATGTTTCTTACAACGTTGTTCTAACTTGTCACCCGAAATATAACGTTCTTTGACCGTTTCATATAAAATTCAAACGTTAAAATATACATTTTTGTTGTTGTGATTATAAAGTTATTTAAATGTTTAAGAACGTTTATCAAGTAAAAATGTTTGCTCTAACAACTTTTTCTCTCAACGCTATGACAACGGCTTTTAAATATTAATATAGGATATAAGAATAGCATAAGAACCAAGCGGCAACCTCCCGCTCTCTCTCCTGAAGCCAACACGGAAGTGACGTAAACTGTAATTCGTCAACTGGCCGCTAGAGGCTGGCTGCAAAAGAGAGTCAGTCCCATAGACTCCCCATGTTAAAATGCACAAATTTTCAGCAAAAAAAAAACGTTTACAGCCTGGTTCAAAAAATGATTTTGGTCAATATAGCTAATTTTGCCCTTCATGACAACTGTGAGGGGGGTGAATTTTTTTTATAACTCATCCTTTAAATTATATTAAGCCTTAAAGTTCTGCATAATTAAGGGCGTGGCCACTTGAGTGACAGGTGGATTGCCGCTGCTGTCACCACTGTCGAGCTAGGTGGGCGTGGCTTCACCAACCTGCTCCCGCCTCTTTGCCCATTTTCGATTATCCGGGCGTGACGCGCGGTCACGCGCTGCCAAGATGGCAACGGCCTGCTCCGCCCACTTTGAGCTTCAAAAACGCTCTTCAGAAATCTACGGGTGACGTCACGGACACTACGTCCATGTTATTATACAGTCTATTATAAGAACGTTCCATAAGAACGTTTTCTCCTAACATTTATATAACATTTAAAAAACGTTAGTGAAAGTTGTTAACGTTCCCTGTTGGGATATAGCCTATCTCCGTTTCCTGATATTCTTGAAAGCGTCTACATGCCTCATTTGGGATTCCAGTAAATTCATGCTTTTCAGAAAAGTCATGCTTTTAGTTATACAAATGCATGCAAACATTTTGGAGACATGTATTGTCTTGCTCTGCCTTTCAGCTATGGAAAATGAGCCTGGTGATTTGTGGTCAGAATAATGCGCACAGCCATAAACTATGCAATGAACCCAAAGAAGCATTTCCATTGGGAGAGCACTGTCATTACATGCTTCTGTCTCCAGAACTGAGACACAGTTACATGACAGCTGCACAATCAAACAGTAAATAAAAACAGCCACTGATAATAATTGGTGGTTTCATTGTGATTTTTAGTTTACAAGTTTCTTCTCCTGATTATACTCTGGCAGACTTGTTCAAAGTATAAACAATGATTATGTGCCCTTGTTGAAATCTGGGTTCCTCTATAAAGTTGTTATGTATTGCCTCGCTTCAGATCTGTCAACATACTCTGTACCTGTGACCTCTAGTTCAGATCTACACTACACCAACACTACAGGCAAATATGCAGTTTACACGCCAGAACCTGAAAGAGACATATCCTCTCATGCACAGATCTCCAAAACTGATGCTTTCCTATGGAAAAAAAAGCAAAGCATTTCCTTTAGTTTCTCTGCAAACCATTGTTTGAAATGAGGCATTGCAGACCGATATAATACTAGACATCCTCAAATGACACTGAAACAGCTTCTTTTTCCTGTCTGGATGGTCATTCTGTATTCCCGTCTATAGGGATTTCACAACACAGTTAAGGCCATCTTCTAAAGAGGCACAAAGGCCCACATCTTCCTACAGATCTTCCTGTTTCATGCAGGAAACAACAAATGCTTCTGACTACCTCAATCAGTGCTCATGTGGGTATTGACTGTTGTTGTGTCTGTGTTACAAATACTTCATTTCCAAAGATGCTTTGTTTACTGTGCTCTGATTTATCAGCATGTCTCCGCTGTAGATTGAGGCTGCTGTCAGAGGGAGTAATGACGTATGTGTGCATGCGCAGGGTTTTCTGGAGCGATATGGATACCTGCACAAGGAGAATGAATCTCACAGCACAGCTGAAGTCAAGTCTGCCATCAGGTAAACCTGTGAAAAATATGATAATATCATACCAGCTATCAAAAACGCTACAGTTGAATGATGCCAGCACTAGTCCAGAGGAATGGGTTTGTGATGGAGCTCTGTTGTGTTTCAGAGAGTTTCAGAGGTTGTCTCAGCTGCCCGTCACTGGAGGACTGGACAGGGTCACTCTGGAGAAGATGAGCTCGCCCCGCTGCGGGGTTCAGGACGCCTGGGGTCAAAGGGTCAGCAGGGACTTCACAGGCCGACAGCTCCGGAAGAAGCGTTCTCCTCAGACAGGTGAACACATTTCATGCATTTGAACTTATGTTTATAAGAATCATATCTAGAACTGTTGGGAACACCCTAAAACTCGGCAATCTCATTTAGTCCACACATCACCTTCTCACGTGTGTCATTGAACTGCCATGAAGGTTTTTATTATTTTGTACTGTTCTCTGAGGTCCCCTTATAATGTTATCAAGATTTTCACAAAAAGTCTTAGATCTTTGAGTTCAGCTCATGACAAATGGGGGCAAAAACAAAAGTGTTGCGTTTATAATTTTGTTCAGCATAGTATAGACTTATTAGTGAAAACAATCATTTCACACATCAGTTAAATCAAAGATTTGCTTTCAGTCACTGTACAAAGCAAAACTTGTTTTATCTCTATTGCATTAGAGACACTGTTAACACTGAATCAGTCTTGTGGATAATCATTTAGATAATTGGCTTTGTCTGCATTTTGGAAAATTTTGAGCCCATTCATTCTAACTTACAAAGACGAAACATTAACCTCACACTTTATAGGGCAGGATTTTTGCCTTACAAAAGGTTCACCAAGTGATTTCAAGGAAAAACAAATAAATGAACAAGAAAACACTTTAAAAAACAACAACAAACTGCTGTTTTTTTTATATTATTTTGGTTATTCTACGCACTAAAATATGAATTATAAAATGGAGAGTTCCGGTCTTTGATTCTGATTGGTTGAGCCTGGATAATCATTTAGATAATTGGCTTTGTCTGCATTTTGGAAAATTTTGAGCCCATTCATTCTAACTTACAAAGACGAAACATTAACCTCACACTTTATAGGGCAGGATTTTTGCCTTACAAAAGGTTCACCAAGTGATTTCAAGGAAAAACAAATAAATGAACAAGAAAACACTTTAAAAAACAACAACAAACTGCTGTTTTTTTTATATTATTTTGGTTATTCTACGCACTAAAATATTAATTATAAAATGGAGAGTTCCGGTCCTTGATTCTGATTGGTTGAGCCGCGTTCGAAGCTGTTGTAAATTACTCTACAAACATACACCTTTGTTTATGTTTGTGTGTTGCTCGGCAACCACTTTGTTGCAACCACAACCATTTCTGAGGAACTACATTGTTTGGTGGAAGAATGCTTTATTATAAAATGGATAGTTCCGGTCCTTGATTCTGATTGGTTGCGCCGTGTTCAAAGCTGTTGTAAATTACTCCACAAACTTCTTTGTTTCTGCGTCTGTGTTGCTCGGCAACCACATTGTTGCAACCACAACTGTTTCTGAGGAACTACATTGTTTGGCGGAAGAATAATGTTTTTATTAATATCATTAAATTCTTTTTGCTTTTTGATTTTGTGAAACCTTGTTACATATATGGAATAACCGTTTTATAAAAGCAATAAGCCCCGCGTGAAGCCGTGGTTTACAGTGAATTTATAATCGCGTTGTGCCTAACAACGCCCCTTAGCTGTTAAATTCACTGTAAACCACGGCATCTTGGGGCTTATTGCTTTATTAGGAATTATGGTATAACGGAGAAAAACCACACGCGTTACCTTCTGACAGCAGTGTTATTAGGGCCAGTTTTACTAACAGCTTGCGCCAGCGCGAACCGTATTTTGGCGATATAATTGTACTGTCAGGTCTTACTAAAGACGTGCAGTGACGAATTATTCAGAGTATTCAGATGAATCACGCAACGCGTTTTACTGACGTTTGCGCTCGTCAAATTACTGGCATTTGTGCCATTATTTAACGCCCAAAAAAAGCATGTCTTAAACTATTTTGCACTTGAAATGGCTGCAGTTATTGTTGCTAGGAGGAGGCACCGAGAGCGCGTGGTAGAAGGGAGAGGATTTTTTCTACACGTATTAATTTATTTTGAATGCCAGAAGAACACATTATCCGAACACATCATTTGCCAAGCCATGTTATTTTTAATTTGCTTCAGGAAATAAAAGACGACTTTGAACCCTCAACTAGGAGTCACGCAGGTCTATCAAAACTTCTAGCAACCCTTCATTTTTCAACGTACTGTGGCTTCTTTATTTCTTTATTCTCTATTTGCGACTACGCTAATTTGCACTGCGCTTGGTATATTGCATTGGTTGATATGTAAATGAGATGTTGCATCTGTTCTTTAATTTTTCCGCATTATTAGTAAATCACCCGCAGAAATTTCCACGCCCATCGGCGCTGTTTTGGAATTGCGCTCTCGCGCTAATTTGCCCTGTTTAGTAAAACTGGCCCTTAGTGTCTTGGAAGTCTGTAATTATGTGTGCAATTCACAAAACCTCTCATGTTAAGCTAATTACGTACTGAGCTGAGCTCTTGTCAGTTTAGAATGTTTTGGATGCAATCAGTTGATTTTTGCAGAATATGTAAAATACATTGGATATAATTTTAATTGTTTTTTTTAAAGGTGTCATTAATGTATACAGTAATACAAAATTAGGTGTTAATTAAGTCTAAATTTGGATCTAAAATACCCTTAATATTCAGTAATATCATTGATGTGACAACTGATGCTGTCAGATGAAAACAAAACTGAGAACTCATGAATTTTGCATCAACACTGTTATTGATCTGAACTGAATCAACACTGAACTGACTTGAACTGAATAATGAATTTTAAGAGCTACTTTTCAGCAGAATTTGGATTTGCCTCATAATTGAAGTTTGCATCATTGATTATGTTACTGTCCTTTACTGCAAAGCTGCCTTGAATAAAATCTGTATTGCATAAAGCACTATAAAAAGGTGACTTGACTATGAAGATGTTTTAAATGTAATTAAATAAAATAATTACAGTAGTTATTAACTTAAATTATAAACACACTAGCAACAGCATTGTTCTGGGGTCTTTTGCACTTTACTTTCAACTTACTTTTTTACTTCAAAATGAAACTAGTTTGTTATCATACAAATCTAAATGAAATAAAGCGTCAGTTGAACACCAGATGGAATAAATCTCACAAATGCTAACGTTAAGATGAAATGTCACGATTAAACATCGGTTTTGAGACTGGTCCGTACTTCCACAGGAGAGAAGTGGCACAAACGTCACCTGACGTATCGTATCATGAACTGGCCGCGTAATCTCTCTCCCAGTCAAGTGCATATGGCAGTGAAGATGGCATTCCAGCTGTGGAGTAACGTGTCCGGACTGATCTTCCAGGAGCTCCAGCAGGGTCCTGCCAACATCCGGCTGGCCTTCTTTGAAGGAGAACATAAAGATGGGACAGGAAATGCATTTGACGGGCCAGGTGATGCTTTCTTTTTTTCTTTCTTTCTTAAATAAATAAATTAATAAATGAAGTGACCATCAATATTCTAGTCTTAAAAGGAATATTCCATGATATTTTTTAAACCTAATGTCTATGGATGGCATTTGTGCCATGCTGTGTATTACAGTGGCAGGCGGTGACTTCTTTAACCGGGTATGCTATTTAATTTATTAATTTATGTATGTTAAAGTGTTTTTTTTTTGTTTGTTTTTTTTGTTTTTTGCAGAAAATGGTCATTTGTAACTACACAAAAAAAATGCAAACACATAAAACGTCTCAGGTTACTTATGTAACCATTCCCGGCGCCTATTTATACTATAGTCGCACCGGTAGTGACGTCATGGCTGTCGCCGGCCAACGAGTTGGTGTTTTTTCAATGTATGCTTCAGACACGGGGCACGACGAGGCGTTCCCCATAGCGACCCCTAGAGGACGCAGTTCGAAGTTCCCATGAAAGGGAACTTACTTTATAACAAAAATGCATGAAACCAAGATTTAGAAGTAATAATAACTGAACAGAAAGGTTAAAAAAGAGAGAAAAAATTGACTACAAACCAGACAAAAAAACACCCAATTTCCAGACAAAAAACTCAGCCCAAAAGTGCTATCCAAAGGTAAAAGCAGAAAATTAAAAACATGTTGATTACCAGTTTGAAGAAAAGAAATAAAAGAGGACCAGATTTTTTCACATTTTTCAAAACTTTTTTTTCCCTTTAAGGTATATCTAATTATTTCTAAATATAATTTACCAGTCAAGTGTGTAAGCCACATTTTAAGAGATGGGATACAATTTTTCTTCCAAAGCAAAAGTTTTTTTTTTTTTTATCCTGAAACAAACTGTTATTGTACCAGTGTAAGTCCCAAATTGAACTAATATAGGATCTGGTTCAAAACTATGTCAAATATATCTGGAAAAAAATGTCACTTTGGACACATAACAGTAAGACAGGTTAGAATCTAAATAATTTATTATTTTGTTCAGAGACAACAAATAAGAAACACTATGACAGGTGTCGATTTTAAAAGTTTTGCCAGGAACAGCCATTATATACATGTTCACTTTGATTAGTTTGCTGAAGCATGTTGCCAAATAACATGAACCTTCAACATACTTTGTCTATGCCAAGACAAATGTAGGAAGAAATGTTTTCAGTGAACTTTCAAAATTTGCTTTGCTTGAGAAAACATGAAAATATAAATTGTGTGTGTGTGTGTGTGTGTGTGTGTGTGTGATTTAGTCAAGTTAGTTTTGCATCAACTGATGTGATTTTCAGTAATCGCGAGGCAGCAACAGCACATAATGAGAGGGTGTGGCTCTGAGTGTGTGAATAAAGGGGGCGTGGCTCTGAGTGTGTCAAGTCAAGTCAAGTCACCTTTATTTATATAGCGCTTTTAACAATACAGATTGTGTCAAAGCAACTGAACAGCATTAATTAGGAAAATAGTGTGTCAATAATGCAAAATGACAATAGTAAACACTCATTTTGCAGAGGACCTAGGACAGATCCTTGTGGCACTCCATATTTTACTGGTGATAATTGAGATGACTCCCCATTTAAAGTGTGAATGAGGGGGTGGGGCTCTGGGTGTGTGAATGAGAGGAGGCGTGGCTCTGGGTGTGTGAATAAAGGGGGTGTAGCTCTGGGTGTGTGAATAAAGGGGGCGTGGCTCTGAGTGTGAATGAGGGGGTGTGGCTCTGGGTGTGTGAATGAGAGGAGGCGTAGCTCTGATTGTGTGAATGAAAGGAGGCGTGGCTCTGATTGTGTGAATGAGGGGGTGTGGCTCTGAGTGTGTGAATGAGAGGGTGTGGCTCTGAGTGTGTGAACGAGAGGGGGCGTGGCTCGGAGTGCTTAGATGTGTTCGACTTCATGCAGTGCTGCGCAGAGACATCAAGTCGGACACTTTCTGCTCCCGGTAGTGACGCTCTCACGGCGTTTGCATACTCTATCACAGATGAAGTGAATAACATATTACAAGTGAATGCAATATTTGTCAAATACACAGACGTTTCAGAAATGTTTTCATGAGCAACAGAAACACTTTTTATATACTGCTTGATACAGTGCCATCTGTTCAAGAATAAAGTTCAACATAAACATATACTATTTAAATACCAATAAAGTGGGGGTATATATGCTTTTATAAGTGTTTTTTTGATAAACGAGACTCAATATAACATTGCGACTACAGTAAAAAAGCGTTAACTGTTCTAAAAACACAGATTTGTGAGCAGTATTGGAATTGAAGATGCTAGAAACACACGTCATTGTTGTCGTGTGGTGAATTTGGCCAATCGTGAAACAGCTGTGTCATCATTAGCGCATGAGGGGGGCGTGGCTCTGTGTGTGTTAATGAGATGGGCGTGGCTCTGAGTGTGTGAATGAGAGGGGCGTGGCTCTGAGTGGGTGAATGAGGGGGGCGTGGCTCTGAGTGTGTGAATGAGGGGGCGTGGCTATGAGTGTGAATTAGGGAGGCGTTGCTCTGAGTGCTTGAATGAGATGAGATGTGGCTCTGAGTGTGTGAATGAGGGGGCGTGGCTCTGAGTGTGTGAATAAGAGAGGGCGTGGCTCTGAGTGTAAATGAGAGGGGGCGTGGCTCTGAGTGAGAATGAGGGGGCGTGACTGCGTGAATGAGAGGAGGCGTGGCTCTGATTGTGTGAATGAAAGGAGGCATGGCTCTGATTGTGTGAATGAAAGGAGGCGTGGCTCTGAGTGTGTGAATGAAAGGGGGCGTGGCTCTGAGTGTGTGAATGAAAGGGGGCGTGGCTCCGAGTGTGTGAATGAAAGGAGGCGTGGCTCTGATTGTGTGAATGAAAGGGGGCGTGGCTCTGATTGTGTGAATGAAAGGAGGCGTGGCTCTGATTGTGGGAATGAAAGGAGGCGTGACTCTGAGTGTGTGAATGAGATGAGGCGGATGAGGGGGGCACTTTGTTGGACTGCTGTGTGTGTGTGAACTCGCTGTCAGAAAGAAGAGAGATGCTGGTATCACTTTATCGATACTGTGGGAAAGTAGTACTGAGTCATTTCAAATATTTCAGTTTAGGTATGTATCAAAAATGGATATTTTTGGTAACACTATGAAGAAACCCAAAATATTCAGGGCTTTTAAAGAAATTAAGAAGCCACCACCTGATTCTTCCCTGTTTGATAGACTCATGTACCAAGTCTCTTTTTCCATAGTTATATGCAGTCTTTCATCTAGGATACAGAAAGGGACATGAAAGCTGCGTGACATAGCTATTTATTCTTAATTTCTTTCTTTCTGTTCTTTAGGTGGTGCTCTGGCTCATGCATTTTTCCCTTTCCGCGGTGAAGCTCATTTTGACTTGTCTGAACGCTGGACCCTGAATGGTCTCAAAGGACACAACCTGTTCCTGGTGACGGCCCATGAAATTGGCCACACTCTGGGATTGGTGCATTCGCCTGTCCGTCACGCTCTAATGTCACCGTACTATAAGAAGATGGGCTCGAATGCGCTGCTCAGCTGGCATGATATCACTGCTGTACAACAGCTGTACGGTAAACAAGCATCTCTTTTATTGTCTGAACTTCTGAAAAGCGTTTTGTTATTTGTAATATTGCAGGCTTTTAGGGTCACACTTTATTTTAAGATCCAATTCTCGCTATTAGCATACCATCATTAACTATGACTTTATGCATTGGCAGATTATTTCAGAAAATAGATGGTGTAAAATACCTCTATATCTCACCTGTGTGCTTACCTGAGAACAGCAATGAATATAAATTAGCTTAGTATTCTTCTAATCTCAGTTTATATCTACTCTCTACTATTTTATTCAAGCTCTCACACACAAACACCTTCACAGAAAAATGACACTTAAATGCTTAAATGTATTTGCATAGTCTCTACAACATATAGATTTAATTTTAGGATCATATTTAAAGACTGTTTTAGGATTGTTTGTATTGCAACAATATTTTCATTAAAAGCACATTTCCATCCCTACTCAGATTACTGTAATGCGATCAATGCCAGTCTCTACTGTTAAGGGAACAAACAATTATATTATTTAAATTGTTAAATATACATCATAATAGTACTGAATTTGTTCATTTTAATTTAAAAATCATTAATTAAGTAATTAATGAGGACACGTGAATATAATAATTATCAAACAGACTGAGAAACTAAGTCAACAAAGGCAATGGAGCACAACACAAAGAAACAGAACTGTGACAACATCACACTCTGTGGCGTCTTTTTTAACCCCTTAAGTGCCACTCCCCATTTTTGAACATAGACGTGAAAGTGCACTATCCAAACTTAAATTATTATAATTCATGAAAACTCTGGAATACAGACCTAAGGTTGGACTCCTTTTTAAGAAGACAATCTGCAGATTACTGCAGAAGTGGAATCATTTAAAAAGATTAAAGTATCAAAAAGTTATAGAACTTTAATTTACTTAATAAATTTACTGTAAAGTAACCCATTTTTAAAAAACCCATTTTTAATTTTATTTGATATAAAGTAAATATTGAAAAAAATATTTTTGAATCCAAAATTGATATAAAATTAAAGCCTTATGTCTAAATAAGTTATGTTCCAAATTTGAAGTTGATATAAAAAAAAAAAAGAGGTTCCTGTGTTATTTTATTTAGGGCGTTATACCACAAACAGCCACCGGGTGCCATCCAAACTCTGTGGAATTTTGTCTAAATTTCTCTGTCAATAATACTTCTATCAAAAAATAACCACCAAATATGGAATCTTGAGACTCAGATCTTTCCAAATATATGTATTTTGTCAAGATTCTAAAAACGTTTGATTCTAAAAGACCGTAATACATTTTGTAATATGACACTTGACTCCACCCACTAAGGGGAGGAGTCCGCTAAAAGATTTTAATGTACCATTTCCATGGTAAAGCAATGTCCGATTTAAAAATGAATTCTGAGGTGTTAAGCTTTCAAATGATATATAATTTATGATGATTACTAAAATATGTGATAGAGAAAAAAGAAAAAAAAAAAAAAAAAAGAGTGCCATTGGGCCCACCTGTAGGCCGGTGGCACTTAAGGGGTTAAAGAAAAAACATAGAAAAAATGTTTAAATTGAGAGGCCACACAGATCTTCTATTGGCCACACGTCTTCATGCGATACGAGTTCACAGGTCAGAGTTCACCAAACTTTAAAATGCAGCACAAGTTGAGAGTTTGCGTTTCCGGTCTCCCACATTCATATGCGTATGAATGGACATCAGTGGATGTTTGTGCACCAGTGTCATATACTTGTGTGCAGGGAAACCAGCGGGGGATTCAGTGCAGCAGTTGACGGGAAGGGCTCTGAGATGGGCCATGTGGGACTGGCAGACTTCTCCAGACCCTAAAGGAGGTTCCCGCACACCCCAGTACTGCCAGGGCTTCTTTGATGCCGTCACCATGGGTAAGAACAAGAAGACATGCCATTATTCTTCTGTTACTCACTGAGATCAGTTTTCCTGGAGCTGTGTGAAGCGGTGTTTTTTCTGCAGATGAGGATGGGACAGTGCTGGTGTTTCAGGGCCATCGTTTCTGGACGGTGTTTAATGGCAGAGTGAGCGCTCCTCTTCCTCTTCACACACGCTGGCCAAAGCTGTCATTGGCTATTGAAGCGGCTGCCTTCTCTCCACTCGACAGCAAACTCTACTTCTTTAAAGGTAGGCTGGACTTTAGTTTTCTAAACACAGGTAATGCAAGTGTTATGGTATATTACAAAATCCTGCTTTTGAGGATTTTCCAAGTGTCCCTGTCCAATGCAACATGATAATGTATTCAGTTTTAAATTCAAAGTGACTTTTAAATTTATTAGAATTTCCAAGTGAAAAAAGGATATTCAACCAGAAAAAAAATATAAGGCTGGACTTGATTTTGTGCATTGTGAAAAGTGGACATGTATGAATGTGAGTTTGCCAAGTTATGTCAGGAGAAATGTAAAGAGGAAAGAAGAGCAAGTTTTACATTTTAGTTGATTATTAAGGAAAAATATTTTCTATGATATAACATGCACTGATGGATTGTTCACAATAAGACCAGGAACCAGCCTTACAAAAGTAAATAGGTATGTAAACAAGTTTCATTATTATATTCATTTTCATCATTCGTATATTGATGTTTTTATTGTGAACATGTTTTGCTTGTGAATTCGTGTCTAAGAGAATCTCTCCAGTTAATAATGCTGGTGATAACTTTTATATAGGTGCTTTTATTCAAA
Organism: Sinocyclocheilus anshuiensis; assembly: GCF_001515605.1. Taxonomy (NCBI): domain Eukaryota; kingdom Metazoa; phylum Chordata; class Actinopteri; order Cypriniformes; family Cyprinidae; genus Sinocyclocheilus; species Sinocyclocheilus anshuiensis. The sequence goes on along the minus strand of NW_015558598.1, from coordinate 791,682 downwards.
GTGGCTTACAGATAAGGGATACAACAAAGCAATGCATCCTAATGAGGCAATAATGCAAGAAGTGCTTAAAATACAGAGTACAAACATTGTCTAGAAGAATACCAAAAAAAATCCAGTTAACCTCAGCAGGATGCAATGAAAACTTGTTTCCTCCATGGGATTACAAATAAAAAAGTAATCTTTTATCTCACAGCTGTTTCCCATTTCAGACTTTTTTCTTGCAATTCTGAGTTTATATCTCACAATCCTGACATTGTTTTAGAATTGCGAGATACAATCTCAGTACTCGTTGAGATATAAACATGCAAGCATGCTGAGATGGTAAGTCTGAATAGTGAGATAAAATTGGCAATTGCGAGAAAAAAGTCAGCATTGTGAGATAAAGTTGAAATGACCTCCTTTTCTATTTTATATGGAAGCTTGTTTCTGCCCTGGAATTAAAAAAAGAAATGAAAAGATAATTGTGACTTTGTAGCTCACAATTCTGAAATTTTTTTTTTTTTCGGAATTGCTGGTTTACATTTTGCAATTGCAAGTTAGACTGTGTTTACACTGGCACAAAAAATCCGATCTTTCGCTCACATCTGACACAGATCGGAATTTGTTGCACACGTGTAAACACAAAAACCCGCACGAGATCCGATTTTTTTGCATCCGATCTGAGCCACTTCCAAATGTGGATTTTAATCGGATACACATCTGACATCTGGACATCCGACCTACGTCTAAACACACATATACGATTCTCCACAGAACTCCCAATGCGAGGGCGACACGTTTGCTCATAAAGATTTTTAATGCCGGCGTGCTGTATGCGCTCGCATTTTATTGAGATGGAAATAAAAGCTACATATATTTCTCAGCAATGAGGTGAGAACTTAGCAGTTTTTGTAATTAAACCAACAAGCTTGTTTGCAATGCTTGAATTATATAAATAATTTTAAAAGCACGGCCATTTAAAACCCGAGGGTCTACCATGTGCATAGTAAAGCGATCACTGCAGACAATCCTTTTGGGTGGGAATGAATGTAAAAACAGATATCGGATACCAGTCGTGTCTAAAGTGAATGTAAACAGACGTGCCAAAAAATCGGATCTGGTCAAAAGATCGGATCTGTGCATTAAGACTTGCAGTGTAAACGCAGCCTTTTAGACTTTGTTTTGTTTGTATTACGCAGTTCTGACATTTTTGTCAGATCTGTGGGATATAAACTCGCAATTACTAATAAATCCAATTCTGAGGTGAAAAAAAAGTCTGCTCTCAGCTGCCATTTTCTTATAAATGCAAGTTTATATCTAAATAAAATATATTTTTATACCACTCAATTCTGAGCAAAAAGTCACTTACCTTTTATATTTTTTATTCAGAGTTGGAAACGGGCTTCCATAATTTTATTCTGTGGCAGAGAGAGAGAGTGAGAGAGAGAAAAAAACTATTTGCAAGATTTAAACACACAATTCAGAGAAAAAAGTCTGAATTGTGAGATGAAAAGTTGCAATTAACTTTACCCTTTTAATTGATTTATTCCATGGCAGAAACGGGCTTCCATAGGATACAGTTTTTCTCTGTTTCTTGTGTATAATCAGGGATTCTGATGTCTGGGTATGGTTTGGGAAGATCATTCCACCAGCATGAAACAGTGAACACGAGTGTGACTTTCTGTGATAGAACATATCAGAAAATGTAAAAATCCACTTTGATATATTGTTTAAAATTTGTAATTTCAGTAAATGTGTGTAATGTATAAGAGTTTGGTAACTCTTTAGAATAGGGAACACTTATTCACTATTAATTACAACTTTTCCCTCAATAAATTCATAATTTGCTGCTTATTAATAATTAGTTAGGTAGTTTAGGTATTGGGTAGGATTAGGGATGTAGAATAAGGTCATGTAGAATAAGGCATTAATATGTGCTTAATTACTACTAATAAATGGCTAATATTTTAGTAATATGCATGCTAATAAGCAACTAGTTAAGAGAGCCTAAAATGAAGTGTTACCAAGAGTTTTTAGAATTTAAAGAAGTGGTCATTGTGGATGAGATACATCAGCTTTATATATGAAGAGCTGATGAGATGAGGGTAAACAGTCAAATCAGGCATTTTCATCATCTCTCTTAGATTTTTAATCATGTTGTTAATGTAGAGACAGACCCATGAGCCCCAGCTGCTGTTAAGCTTCAAAATGGATTTGAACAAGTACCATAAAAGTAATCCATACACTTTTGTGCGCGGAACAGGTCCAAATTTTGTTCACGGAAAATCTTCCTCTCTGCTTTAAGTAATATTCCCAAAAACTGTTTACATCCAGCTGAAAGCACACTCAGCATCAATGACATATAAGGAGAAAATGACGTGGAGGCTGCACTTCACTGTGTGTAGAAATGCTTTCCCTGCAAATACTACAGCAATTATCTGTGCCGTATTTCTGTCGACCGAACCAGTGATTTTTTATCAGTTCTTTCTTTTCAGTGAATTGGCCAAATGGGTTTGTAAAATGGTCTTATACTTGCCCTGTGTGAGTGTAGTGTGTGTGTGTGTGCATAAAGTTTGGACATACATAGAGCTGTGCAACAATATAGTTTACATCTCGTGATGATATAAAAAAATCACACAGCTGAGATTTGCTATAAAGTATATATTGTGAGTGTACTGTATATGTGCCAGTAAAGTTGGATGTACTCTAAATCCAACTTTTAATATATCGCAGGGCGATAATATAATTTACATTTTGCAATGATATAAAAAATCTAGTTGAATTTGCTGTATAGTATGTAACAAATGCCTGAGTGCACAGCATGTATTTGGGTAAAGTTGAACATACTTGCAACAGTTGTGTAATATGCTATTTATTAATTAATTCATTATTAAAACCTGAGTGTGAGTGAAGGATGACAGAATTTCATAGTTTTTAGGTAAACCAATCAAAAACAAACAAATAGTTTGATAATGTTTTTATTCAATATTTTGTATTTGGGGGGGATTTTAGGGTACTAAATTATATTTATGGAATAGTTATGATCCATTTTTAGCACTTTTTGTGCATAGACCTGAAAATGACATTTCCAACTTAAACTGTCATAGATCTTTAATGCCTTGGAGCACAGACTTATGTCTATCTCTTGGCTAGTTATGCTGGATTGAAAAAAAAAAGTTAATAAAGTAAAGCCCAAAAAAGTTATAGAAGTTTATTATTATGAAAAATGCACACAAATACTAATTTTAAATGTTATATGAAATATATATTTTCCAAAACATGTTTTACTCTAAAACGGCTAACCATTCGTTTCCAGTGCAGTCATTTTGACTTGTTTTTTTTCAAGACCATTTAACCTTTGTGAATCATGGCCAGGATTTTTTTGTTGTTGTTCACAAAGCAAGTTTTGTATGATTCCGATAAAGTAAAAAAAAAAGAAAAGTGAAATGTGAAAATGACCAAACAGCAGAGGGTTAAGCTGCATGTACTCCACTCATCTCCATGCTGCTTTCTCCTGTCAGGACGGCGGATCTGGCGTTACTCGGGCTCTGATCTGGACCCTGGATTCCCCATGAAGAGCAGTGATCTGGGTTTGCCGATTCACCCTGACTGTGCCTTCTTCTACCAGCCGCTGGGACGCATGGTGCTCTTCAGAGGATCCCGATACTACGTCCTGAACCCGGAGTCTCTCAGCGTGGAGCCGTACTATCCTCGTGCCCTGCGGGACTGGAAGGGGCTTCCACGCAGACTCAACGGGGCCTTGACTCGACCGGACGGAAAGCTGTATTTCTTCAAAGAGCAGCAGCACTGGAGGTTTGATCCTGGAAAGGTGCGGATCACTGCGACTGGACGGTGGGCAGAGAAACTGCCGTGGATCGGCTGCCACACAAATCCATCACTACGGGATAATGAGCTACTCTGACCAGCAGAGGGAGACAAACGAGATTCACAATACCACACCACAGAAATACCGTGCTTACCGCAGTCTACAAATGTATGGAAGCCCGTTTCCGCCACTGAATAAAAAAAAAAAAAAAATGTAACTGCAACTTTTTATCTCGCAATTGCGTCTTATAAAAGCAGAATTGCAAGATATAAACTTGCAATTCTGACTTTTTCTCACAGTCAGAATTCCGAGTTTTTATCTCTCAATTGTGACTTTATAAATCGCAATTGTGAGTTTATATCACGCAATTCTGAGAAAAAAAGTCAGAAATGTGAGATAAAAAAGTCGCAATAACCTTTTTTTTATTTTTTTATTCAGTGGCGGAAACGGGCTTCCATAACAAATGTAATGATGTTTAATGTGAGATGTTTTATGCGGAGTGCATCAACACCCAGGTTAACAGGTAACACCATGACATTGCATTTTTGCAAAAATTCACAGTAAGTACATTTAAGCAGGTTACCAGAAAGACAGCGATCAGAAGTCCAAATATTTAGTCTAGCCAATTGAAATGATATATTTAGAAAAAAGTGTTGGGTTGATTACCAATACCAACATCTATCTCATATGAAATATTATCCCAGTCAAATGCATCAGTCGCCATCTTAGCTGTATTATATCCTCTAAATTGAGTCTAATGCTAGGAAAGTTAAAAACATACTGGGGATGCCATTAAAGCCTTTGTTTGCACAGAACTGTAGAGCAAGGTTTACAATATTCATATTTTTTAATGAAAATTATTATGTGATATTTTTGTTTTGGTTAATTTATTTAGAATGTTATCTAAAAAAATAATGTAAACAAAAAAATAATAATATATACTTGGACTTATACTTGGGCTAATTTATGCTTAAAGCATATTACTGTTGACGTAAGCATTGTCCATTTATTTTTCATTTAATACATCATGCTTCTAGAGATTTGCATTAATTAAAAAGACATTAAAATAAAAGTAATGCGTCACTGAACACATAAAGTGTTATTTTATTATATATATATATATATCTATATATATACACATTTTGTTTTATTTTAGTATGTCAGGTTAAACTTAATGAAAATGTGAAATGCTGCCTTGGCAATTAGCTGAAATAAAACTTTTTATATTTGATTTCAATTAAAGTTTATTTTATTTCAAGTATAACGTTTTTGTTTTAAATTGTTTTAGTTTGTTAACTATAATTATCCTGACATGGAGTGAATATGAAGTGCGGGTTTTTGCAAGTGTGAACAGAAAAAAATCACTCATGTACAGAAGTTGGTGAATTATTTCAATGCTTATTAAATGACAACATAAGCTGTGTGGTGCCGTGGGAAAAGCGTCAAACTGCTCAGAAACAGCCCTGCTTCTGAGGCTTCAAGATTCAAAACAAATAAAAACATGAATGTTTTCATCTCCAAAACTACATTTCAATGAACTCTGGTTCAGTGCTAACATTCAGTTTTTTCTTCTTCTTCTATGTATTGGAATGTGTGCAAAGGATTATGGGTAATTAAAGAAGTGAATGATACATTTTATGAATCATTCAAAATAAACTAAATGAAGGCTACCTTACAAAAATCCTCCAAATTGACAGAGGACTGATTTATTTCAAACATCCTTCTTCATATTACTACATAATTATTACATTAGTTTATTACCAACCTATATGACATTCATTTACAAGTAATAACTGTACATACAAAGTACTATGTATTTAATACATTTGATAAAAATACATTGTCAAAATATTGACAAGAGTTGAAATTTTTAGTACTAATAATTTAGTGGAAATACAATAAACAGTTCTGAGACAAATACAGTGCTTTCTCAGTGGGCACCTTGATATCAATTTGACATCAAATATTAGTCAAGATTTGATCAAGATGCTGTAACATTATTTCAAATTCAATTTTAAAGGCAATTTGTTTCAGTGTTAATTGAGTAAAAATAGGAAGTTAATCCCACGCTGAAATAAATTTGATGTTCAATTTACATCAAATCAACGTCATGCCAAGTTTTTGACCTCAGTCTGATTTGCATATTTGACCTGTTTTTTTTTTTTTACATCAATTTTGATGTCAATCTGATTTTTTTTTTCTGATTTTTCAGTTTTTCTTCATCAGTTGCCCACTGGTTGTGTCTGGAATAACATATAAATCTGCATAATTAGGGTTTATTAGTTTCATCACTACACTCATTTGCCTTTGCACAGTGCTTGTTTACAATGTACTGTATAACATATGAATCATTTGGCTCATGCTACACTGTAAGAAGATGTGTGTTCAGAATACAGCACTAGCATTACTTCTACTATTTCTGCAGGTGTGCAGGAGAAATACTTTAAAGAGTATGAACACAGCCAGCCTGTTTGAACAGAACATTCATTTCTCAATGTGTTGTGATTAAACGGTCCTCATCAGACAATACCAATGTCACTAAAAGACTATTCACAATCTCAGACCAGTCGCATTCTGACGGCACCCATTCACTGCAGAGCATCCATGGCTGAGACACTGATGCAATGACACATTTCTCCAAATCTGATGAAGAATCAAACTCATTTGCATCTCGGATGGCCTGAGAGAGAGAGTATATGTTAAGCAAATTTTCATTTTTGGATGAAATTCTCCCTTAAAGCTGAAGGGGACCAATTGTAATTCTGAAATAAGCTACAAAATCCTTAATTCACTGAAATTGTTAGTTTGATCATAGAATTTGTATTGAAAAAGCTATATTAAAATGCAAAATAGAGGCATTTTCATTTTATTCTGAACCCCTAAAATGCAATTAGGGAATTATATTAATTGATCATTTATTAAGATTGCGTAATTAATGATGTGAGTGGACGGTCATGTATGAAAGCGACAGTATTGCTGTTTGATTCCCAGGGAATCCTTGAATTGATGCAATGTGAATGCACTGTAAGCGGCTTTGCCAAATGCATTCACGTAAATGTGTGCTGCCTGCTTTTCCAACTGCATAAGAATGAAGAGTCAGATGAAGAACTCATCTACTTGTGTCTCTGCTAGGACACTCTTCACGCTCTCGTCAGCCTCATCCAGCCCGTGTGTCAGGTCTCTAGACAGAGTCAGCAGAGCAGACGCTCCTAAAGCGGCCTGCGGCTTCACAGCACAACCTGTGTCCACATTGGTCTCCGGCTCCTCCTCTTCCAGCCGGAGGCGGGATAGGGAGGTTTCGGAGGTTATCGCCGGCTCGTACCAGCTGACTGACAGGCCTGCGGGGCTGCTGCGCTGGGACGAGTAACAGGAGCTTCCCGGAGGAGAGCTGCGGGTGCCGTCTGACCCGGCGCTCTCTCTGCCTGACCTCACGCACAGCAGTGCCTGCTCCTTCAGATGGGACGCCCTCCTGCAGGGAGCGGTGGAAGGGGGTCTGGCAGCCCCACAGCTCCTCAGCAGCATCCTGGGACAGCTCAGAGGAAACGCAGACCTCAGGAAGCCTTGGGCTTGTGCTGGAGCTTTAACCTGCGGAGAAAGCCACGCTTTATCAGTTCAACAGTCATTTAGAAAACTGCAGTTTAACCCTCATAATGCATTCCAAATCTGTATAGTATTTGCACATTTTGGGTCCATTTGGACCGATGAATCATTATTTTATAACTAAAACTATATTGTATCTGCTAAGGAACTTATCATTAATACGCTGTGAATGTTACCATGTTATGACTGCATTATTCAACCTGAATTTGTAGCAGATGCATTTAAGAAAATTATATCAAAATTTGTGATAGAAAGCACAAAAACACAAGTGTTAAAGCAAAAAGTCCCCATCAAGACCACCAGTCTCCCATAGTATGCAGTGATGATCAGTCAATTTCAGAAAAAAAAAAGAAGATATATATATTTTTTCAGTTTCAGGTTTTCTTTGATTTATTTGGAAGCTTGCATGCATGCATGCATTAAATAAATATAATAAAATAACAGTTAAAATTGCAATTCTGGGAAATAAATTCAAAATTGTAAGATGTAAACTCGCAATTGCAAAAAAAGGTCATAATTTTAATATGTGCTGGAAATGGGCTTCCATAACTTTGTTTCTCTTTACTTTAAAAATATATTGTATAAAAGAGACAAATACACATTACGGCCTCCAGCTCATGCTAATGCCTATAGCCAGTGACGATATTCACATTAACATCTTCACATTCACACTAGCTCTCATGTTGTAGTTAACAAATAACAATCTGCTCAAATGAACTCTTGATGAATATTAAAGAGACGCGGCGTATGTCTACTGAATGCAGTTGAACTGCTATTAGGTGCAGAATCTGGGGAAACATTCTGTGGATCGTTCTCAGATTGCAGCAGTGTATAAGTCATGTGGTGGAAAAGATGCTGTCGGCTCCTCCAAAAACATGTTCATTCCCATCTGGAGGTCCAACACAGAGACATCAAGGCTGTAGTAATAAGATCATTAGATCATAAAGCCTCCATCTCATCATTACAGTGATGTAACTGTAACATTATAACTGATGAATTTTTGCAACTGTTATTTTCCTGTTTTTTTTTCTTTTCTGTGAAGCTGTAAAGCACTGTAGAAATAAAGGTTACTCAACTTATCTAATATGTAAAAGTTCAACCGAGGAAAACAGAATTTGCTTTAAAGGGCACCTATTATGCAAAATTCACTTTTGCAAGGTGTTTGGACATAAATGTGTGTTGGCAGTGTGTGTACACAACCACCCTATAATGATAAAAATCCACCCACTCCTTTTTTTTAATCCCCATAAATCATAAGCAGTGTCTCCCAACTACCTGTTTTCCGACTTGGTGCTAATGTGACATCACGTTAGCCACAGGCCCCCACCCACGGGGGGCACTGCCGTTTTAACATAGAACCGCCCTAAACGAGTTCACAGCGAGTTGTACAGAGTGTTTATTTGCAAAGGCTAGCACAAGTATTGCTGGAGCTTGAGCTCTTGAAGCTCCGCCCTCTTCTCCGGGAGCACCAGCTCATTTGCATTTAAAGGGAAAGATGAAAACGGTGCGTTTTGGCTCATACCCTAAAAGTGGCAATTTTAACAAGCTATAAAAAAATGATCTGTAAGGTATTTTGAGCTAAAACTTCACACACACACTCTGGGGACATCAGAGACATATTTTACATATTGTAAAAAGGGGCATAATAGGTCACCTTTAAACAATATTATATAATATTATATAAACCATTTGCTTTGGACAATGGGAGACCAATTTATACTAAATTCATGGAAAATGGCTTAAAGCATATGAAACGCAGCCTATTCATATTTCATAGAAAAAACATAAGGTTCAAATGTGTAATAACACAGTCATATTCTGAGGATATTTTTCCAGCGTAATCAGGGTTTCTGCTGCTTTTGTGAAGGTAAAGTAAGACTATTAAAGACCTTTTAAAGACCAATTAAAAAAAATTCATCATAATAAAATCATAAACTCAAACTTTCGATCAATTTCTCAGACTCATCTCTTCCTTTTGCATCTCAAGTAAATGCATGTTGATAAAAGGATGTTTAGATATTTATATTGGAAAACAAGACAAAAATACTGAGTAAGATATCCTTTTTTGCAATTCATGCAACTTTTAATGTTACGACTGCATGACTGCATGACGTCCTGCTCCAATTTAAGAGCTTTTTAAGGCCTTAGTTTGTGGAAGGGTGACTTGAAAGGTCTTTTTAGACCTTTTTAAGACCATGTAAAGATAATTTAAGAAAAATAAACGGAAGGGGAGACAAATAAATGCATCAAAATGAAGTGAGTTTATGATTTTAACATGTATCTGCCAAAAGGGACAGAAAAATTACATTTTCAAAGAGAAAACAAGTTTATTTCTCTGACTCCAGATATTTCTTTTTGTTTTAAGCATAAACTGAATTTTGTTCATTTTTGCTGAAAACAAGACGTCATTATCTTTATTTTGCATCTCAACTAATTGTATCTAGATTTAAGGATGTTTAGATATCTGTACTGGAAAACAAGACAAAAATAATGAGGAAGATATTCTTTTTTTTTTTTGGTAATGCATGCAACATTTGATGCCGTGACTTCCTGATCTTATAAGGCCTTAATTTGTGGAAGGGTGGAATCGACACTTTAAGGGGAGACACTGCAGGCAAAAACTGTTTTTTCATGCACCTGTCAAGTTTGAGATTTTAGGCTTTTTGGTTTTTCATAAAGTGTTTTTTCAGACTAGTGGATAGAAAACATCCAAAAGACACTGTTAAGTGTTTCTTTTATAGCACTTTATCTATTTGTGTCAATAGATTTCAATTACAATACATATTTTTAAAGGCCGTTTTCTCAAAATGAGTTTTTTCTCCTACACTGAGCCATAAATCTCCATTTCAGTAGCACTTACACACACCAAACTTTACATTTTTATATCCTGAAAGTTTTTACAGAGGGATTTGTTCATATATAATTTGTTTGATTATATACAACATTTTATCCTCCCAAAATTGTGAAAATATAGTGTATTTTTCTGTCCGTTCTAAGCATTTTATGAATTATGGAGTGACAAAAATTAGATACCCAGAATTCCCTCTGCAAAAACTTTTGACTCTAATATGTCAAAAAAATTAAACAAGAATTTTGAAACTGACATCATCCAGTGTTTCGATTTTTGTACTAGATATTTATGCAAATTAGCGCATATTTCATTAAATAATTACTCATTTGCATATTTAAACCTAACATTTTAGAAAACTTGTAAGAAAAAAAATGTTTGCAATTATCAATGTAATCAATCAGCTGTGTTAGTAAGACGATAACTATTTTTATTTTTTTTTTTACCCTGTTCACCTGCAGTGTCTCGCTTTTAAGACACAAAGAAATTCCTCAACATGAAGTGAGCTTATGAATAAAACAAGAACAAATGTCTGTGAGTAGGGTCAGAAAAATGACAAAAACACTGAGGAAGATTCCATTTTTGCAGTGCATGCAACATTTAATGCAATGACTCTACAAAGACTTTCTGCTCTGATTTGAGACCTTTTTAAGGCCTTCATTTGTGAACATGTGAATTAAGACTTTTTAAGACCCGCAGAAACCCTACTATGACTGTACGCTAAAAGTGCACATAGAAACCAGAGCATGTTTCTGGTGACCTACTTGGAAGAGGATCTTGTTGCCGTCCAGGTCTTCGGTGTGCCATCGGCTGGCGCTGATGGGCGAGCAGGTGTTGGGCAGTAAGGGCACGAGCTGCCCGATCTCCTCCACCCTGAACTGCAGCACGGCGGAGTAACACGGCTCCACCCGCACCCCGGGCGCGAGCTGCTTGATGGCCAGCTGCAGACTGAACCCGGCTTCTGTGAGCAGCGTGAACCAGCAGAAGCCTGTCTTCTGCTCCTCAACCCTCCTCTGCAGCACCGTCTCATATAAACGCACGGTGTCCTCGAAGTTATCATAGGTGCTGTGTAAAGTCACCCGCACCACCTCCCCTCCGTAGTGCACCGGCCGGACGCCCCACACCGGCATCCCTGCGCCCAGGCTGTAGAAGTCCCGGCTGGGCAGGAGATAAGGCCTCAGTAGGGCACTAGCCTGAACGCCGGGCTCTGCAGCACCACAGCTCTCCGTATGGTGATACTGCCACGGCGGACACTGCAGGAAGTCCAGCACTCGGAGAATACGCTCCTCTCCGTAGGACTCGTGTAAGAATATGGTGACGGCGTGTGAGGGGCGTCCGGCCGCGGGGCGCTGGGCATGAACGGGACAGGCCCGCTCGGACACGTGGAAGAGGCGCAGGCCGGGACAAACCCGCTTGAGCAGGCGGTCCAGAGTGTGCTGGAGGAGCAGAGACGCGCCGGGGTCGGTCAGCAGGTGCACGGTGAGCAGAAGCTCCTGACCCGGGACGGATGAGAGGGCCGCTGGACAAAGGGCAGAGGAATTGACACAAACAGAGCAGTGAGGAGAAATCAAATCACAAGCCTGGCTGTTGATGTGATAGTAAATGACATAATGAAAATGGACTTACTGCTACTGCAGGACATTTTACTGCAGTCAGATCTAAAGAAAAGAAAGAAAGAAAAAACACGCTTGTAATGGGTGCAATGCTGTTCAAATGATATCCATCTATCACCAAATAACAAATAAGTTCTTTATAAATAATACAGTGAGAGAGGTATTGGATTTCAAATGGAAAACTCTTCAAATGGAAAAAGAATCAGTGATTCATTCTTTTTTTAGTGTTTATATTCAAGAACATATTGGATGGACGTCTCTAACTTCATTTCTAGAATGTTTTGAATAGTAATACAAATTGAACTGTATGATGATTTTTTTCCCCTTCTTTTTTTTGCACAAGATACTATTCATTCAAAAAGTACTATTTATTTTTATTTTTCATGGGGAAAAAAAAATTCACATTCTAAGCAAAGCCAAATTGTGAACAATTGATAAATTAAGTTAAAAATATGGCACTATACTTTTGACAATATCAAAAAAAAAAATAAAATAAATCTTAGGAGGCACTATTACTTTAATTTGGCATTATGTGTGTGTGTGTGTGTGCGTGTGTGTCAAAGACATATCCACATCAAATTAAATGTACAAAAGTGACTAGGCTATATATACACATAAAAAGCATATTTAATGTAAGTAAAGTACTTTAATGTTTCAAATAACGTCTGTGAAAAAATGTCAAAATGAAATAATGTTCCATCGTCATTCAGAATAACATTTATGTAAAATATTTATGTAAAAATGAAACAACACTTATTCGGACCTGTTAAAACAAATAAAAGAATCTGACCATCATACTAAACGTTATTGTATTTGAAATGATTGGAAAAAAAAACTTCTTGCTGATAAATGGGTAAAACCTAGTGGTTTGAAGGATGTTGGCAAAGATGGTAAATATTTAAAATAAGAATTTGTTTTTGGAGGCTGCACTGTGATCCTTACATAAAGTCTTTTAATGTCATCTAATGATTCTTGTCTGCCTGACAAGATTTTTTGGTATACAAACATCTATATATTTATTAGCATAAGGAAGACATATTCTATAAACAAAAGTGCTATTGTAAGCAAACATCCTGAAACTAGCTGCATTTTCATTAATGTCCCTAAACAGCCAAAGCGAGTTAAAAACTTTCAAGTTTATTTAATGGTCGTTCAACACTTGGTAGGTTGCGTGCACACAAATGAATAATAAATAGTTGCCTGATTTAGATTACCTTCATCCACATTCATTGGCGCGTATTTGAAGATCAAACGTTGTTTGTAATGTTACAGTGTATCGTCTGTTGTTACGTCATAAAGCGCTGGGCTCTGTCCGTTACTGTGTTGCTCCGCTTAGAGACGCAAACAAAAGTGAGCTGATGTGTAGCTTTCTCCGCTAACTCACCCCGCGGTCTCATCCTCAGTCCTGCTAATCGAGAAGCGACGCGGTTCTCGGAGCATATCTGCCTTTACTTGCGTGCAAAAACCGCCTCAAACATGCCTAAGATCTCTGCTTTGGCTCGCCTTGTGAAAAGCGTTTGCGCTCGCGGAGTCGAGTTCACGCTGACGTCACTTCAGCCTTTATTATTCATGATGATGATCAGAGGGACTCGAACTAAAATCTGAAATATCAATGGACAAGCTCTTTCAGATGGAGACGTGTGTGTCTCGAGAACAGCTCAGAAATGAGGAGTCGGGGGAAGGGCTTTTCTGCTCTCTCTGAGAAGCGAGGGGCCTGGACCCCAGCAGATGGCTGTCATCGGACCTGTGTGGGACACACACTTTAAACAAGCATCTTCTCAAGTAGTGTGCAGTCCTGAACAATGGAGATTTTAATTGTATGAAAACTGAGGAATGTGTATTGCATCCTACTATAGGCCTGTATGTTTAATTAATAAATCAGTCATAAAAAGAATTCTGTATCAAAACAAAGCACAATCCTTTCTAACTAGCAGTCTTGTGCTTTACTGTCATTTCTGAAAGGACAAATCCTCATGCTACACTACACAATGGCATCTAAAAATGTAACCCTTGTGCAACCTTAGGGACATTTTTGTCTTTTCTTTCTTTCAGGCAAAAATGTGCATTTTATTTGAAATTTAATATTTCAACCTCATTTCCTTCCATACATTTATTTTACTCTAGGTGCAAAAAAATAGTTACACTCAAGACTTTACAGACAAAAATGTTGCATTGAAACTCTTTACAGATTATTTGAACTGTATTGAAACTCAAGTTGCAATATTTAATCTCAGTGCCATTTAATAATAAAATCATGCAGTCTTTGTTAACAGGTTTTCATTCTGTCAGCAAGGCTGTAACATTTTTACTATTTATAAAATGTTTAAAATTGTTACTGTTTTCACCTTATAGCACCATTTTCTTTCCCAGCTTTGGCATTTGGAGCAAACACTTATCCAAGACTGTAATAATAATAATAATTTGTAATAAATCTGCTTAGCATTTAGTATATGGAAAATTGTCCTGACAGAAATAACTGAACAGGCAAACCTCTTAATTAGAAGAAGGTATTTTGGCCAGTTTTGGAATAATCTATTCTTGTGCTTCATGAGTTATAAGAGTACATGGTAGTTTTTTCAAATTCAAGAGTCTAAGATATTAAGTGTGACTTAAAAAAAAAAAAACGGTCATAATTTACTCATCCCCTCTCATCATTTTTGCCCCAAAAAGTTCATAAAGACATTGTAAAGGTAATCCATAGGAAGTGAGTAGTTTAATCCAACTCATCTGAATAGACACGATTAATTGGATGGCGAACAAAATTAATTAAACCTTTTATTCTCATATATATATATATATATATATATATACACTAATCGATATGGAAGGCAGTTTCCACCATAGCATAAAAAAAAGAAGAAGGAAAAAAAAAAAGACTCAGACTATAAACAGAATATAAGCAACATATAAACTCAGAATTTCAAGATATAAACTTGTAATTATGAGGGGAAAAAAGGCATAATTATAAAATATAAACTTGCAAGTGAGATATAATTTTTGTTTTGCTTCCATCACGGAATGAAAAAATAAAAAAAGCCATTTACAACTTTTTTCCTCACAATTGTGAGTTTATATCTTACAATTTGGATTTTTCTTAGAACGAGTTTTGCAAGAAAATGTCTGAATTGTGAGATAAAAAATTGCAATTACATTTTTATATATTTTATTTATTTTTATTCTGTGGCGGAAGCAGGCTTCCATAGATCAGTGCTTGACACAAGAGGACAAATATCACTGGTTCTTGTGGAAGCGCAAACGTGCTTGTTCTATACTGTGAGAATGTCTCAGGTTATCATGTAAGCATGGTTCCCAGAGAAGGGAAACGAGACACTTCATCCTCTAGTGGGCACTATGGGGAATGTCTCTGGCATGACCAGTGTCTGAAGCATGTGTCTAAACATGACAAGGAACTATGATGTCACTACTAGTGAGACCGTGAGTATAAAAGGACACCTGTAAAACACGTCATCCTCTTCATGTCTGAATGGGACGTGCACAGGAATACATTACTCATGGTAAGGAGACGCCGTGCCTATTTCCCCTTGTAAGGGAACCATGGTTACATTAATAACCTGAGATGTTCCCTTTCGAACAGGAACTCGCACTGCATCCTTCAGAGCAGTACTTCTCAAACTTGTCCTGGGGACCCCCATCCACTGCATATTTTGTATGTCTCCCTCATCTAACACACCTGATTAAACTCATCTGCTCATTGGTAGAGTCTGCAAGACTTGGGTGTGGCCTATGAGGGATGCATACAAAATGTGCAGCAGTTGTGGGTCCCCAGGACAGATTTTAGAAGCACTGCTCTAGAGGACACTATGGGAAACAAATAACCACTACACCATGCTGAAGGGATGAGTGCCTGACAATAAAGTCAAAGGCTGTATCCAAAATCACCCACTATACCCTCATTTACTTTTCCCTACATTAGGCCACTAATACAGTTCACTTGAAGGAGTGAATGAAAACAAGTGAGTGAATTCAGACACCGAGTGCACCGGATGGACTGCCGCTTTTGCATAGTTTGTGCTTGCTGTTTAATCATTTGAAACTGGCAAACTGGCAGCTCAAGTAATAAGATGAAAGAATTAATCTTGAACTCTGTCATGGAAATTATGTATAAACCCTAGTTTAAAAAATGTAATAATCAATTTACAATGCATTTATTCCTGTGTTGTATTACACTGTATTATGCCGTGGACGAGCGCTTTGTAAAATGAATGGATGGATGATTCAGTTTCAGGCACCATCTTCTGGTGAGACGCAGAAATTCATTCGGCGTGCGACTCTCACAGTGCATTATGGGTTTTCTCTAGCCCTTGAGTGTGCACCGGTTGTACACTCGTTTTTGCAGTGCGTTATGGGATCGAATGAGTGCACTCGAGAACGTCCACTATGGTTTTGGACATCCACTACAAATAGTGCCCGACTTAAGGGTATAGGGGGCGATTTTGGATACAGCCAAAGACTCTTTATTACGCCCCGCGTCTAGGGAACGAAAGGGGCATAATGGAGATAGGATTGGTGATGGATTCCCAAACAAATTAAAGAAGAAATCACTCCGGTTGGGGACCAAACAAGCACGGCATTCATGTAAACAACAAACTGTTAGGTTTATTGAAGATTATAAGTGAAACATGAAGAGCATCCCTTCGGGGTAGCCACAGGCCAACATAACAAACAAAAAAGGGGTCTAGAACAACAAAAAAAGATAAATTAAATAACCTAATTAATTTATAAAACAAAAATACAGCCGGCTTACCTAACTTCCTATTCAAAAACAAAACCCAAACAGTTTCACAAAGAAAAAGGCAGGACACCCCTACGCTCTGTTTCACAAAATGAGAAGTTCTCGTCCCAACAGTGGGTGTTAAACATTAGTTTGGCTGCCGGCCAGAGGAGGAATCCAGGAGCCCTGAACCAGTTCATGTTCGCACCAACAATGAGCTCCCCGACTGCTGGCAAGCGGCGTTCTTAAAAGACTCCGCCTTAATAGAGTGACCAATTATGCGCCGTCACCTCATCATGCAACCTATGAGAGAGCAGGCCAAACAGGAGAGCAAGAGGGAAAGAAAAAAACAGAGCAATACAACACAACAAAAATATTTACCTAAAAGAAACGGTCGTAACACTCTTAATGCCTTAGTCCCTCATGTACGCACCTGCACCTGAACCTGTATGTAGCCTGAGTTACATACTTATCAGGGCCAAGTCAAAAAGAAGCTCAGCCCACAGGCAAAGCTCAAGGGTTCGGTGTTCTGGAGAGCACCTTTAAGGGGATATCATCACTGACTGCTATGTCCGATGCTCGGGACAGCTTCGCAAGATGGCTCACAGAGAGCCTAAAGACTCAGAGCTGTTACCCAGGTGGGGCTCCAGGAAGCTGAAGCCTTAGCAGAATGACTCTCTAAAATGAGGGGTGGCCTAGCAACGTTCCCAATTTAAAGGCAATAGTCAGGGAGGCTCACAGACAGCCTAGCAACCTAGCCCCTAACTGAGCTCAAAGGACAGAGGCCTCAGCAAGAGTAAGACAACTCTTAAATTGCTTATTAACCAGGTGGGGAATAGGAGAGCAGAGGCCTCATTGGGATGACTCTCTGTAGCGAGAGGAGAACTAACAATACCCTAAACAAGGAAGACCGAGAAGACTTGCAAAGAGCCTGCAACTGAGGACCATTTGGGGGGGACTGGGAAGTGGAGCCTTCAGCAGGACAACTCTCTGTAGTGAGACAAGGTCTAACTAAAGACAGTAGGCTAAGGAGTCTCACAGAGAGCCTAACAATTTCACTATACTAAAGAAAAAAAAAAACATTTGATCAGGAGGCTCAAAGAGAGCCATACAACTTGGATCTAATCGGAGCTCAGGGGCCTAGAACATAAAGGAGACCTAGCGACGCAGCCCAGTGGCCGAGCTCCAGGAACAGAGGTCCCCCCCAAAAAATGACTCTTAACTGAAAGGAGGCCTAGCTACATTCGAGGTAAGTTTCAAAACCCCAATGCTACACTCACAATCAAACTCCTCTGTTGAACCAATCAGAAAGGTCAATTAGACCATCAAATACTGCCTAAATCATAATAGATAAGACATGTTGGAAGCCTTTAAACGCGTGCCCCACCCTACCTCAGCTGAGTGTGTTTACTCAGGATCACTTCCCTTAAGTCTCCTGGCATCGCATCTCCTCTGCTCCCTACTCCTCGAAGAATGAGGGGCACGAATGGCAACACTCTCCTTCTGGGCCTGTCTTTGGTCCTCAGCCCCTAGAACAGGGGTGTCCAAATTTGTTTAATTGGAGCCGAAGCTGAACTCTGCAGCATAGTGGCCCTTCAGAAGAGGGATTGGACACCATTGCCCTAGAGATTAGGGGCGCAGACCAGGCGGGGTATAAAGGTCGGAGTATTATGTCCCGACAGAAAACACTCGTCCAATCTACCGCAAACAATCTCACGTTTCTCATGCCTCCAAGGTAGATCTAATCTGTCTGTGGCGTGGTACATAACATCAAGCGACTCCTCGTACGCATGGCAGGCAGGCTGTGAAGACCCGGCAATAACTTTGTCCTCAACAGCCACATCCCACTATTCTTGGCTTTAGGCCAGAAGCCTGCTAGCTGCTGTATCAGACAATGTACATCCTCATCCAACAGTGCATCCTCATCACCCACAGAAGAATGAGAAAGGTCCATTTCTCCTCTCTCAAACTCTTCGGCGAGCTCCACCATGACTTCAGTTTCCTACTCGCCTTAGCCGCTGGCAGGACTTGATCCACAAGCTGAGGATGGCTGTCCCAATTCTCTCGACAAAGGGGACCAACAAGAAGGGCGCTTCTTTAAAGAAAAACATCACAACGCATGCATTCAGCCCCCTTGAGGACTGAGCACGCATTCTTCTCACCCATGCACTGATGAACACTTCCTGAAACACTTAGCACTAGTGCTATCCATAGCTGCTTGCCTAGACACACCACAAACAAACGGCTCCTGAAGACAAAGAGGATGATGTGTTCTACAGGTGCCCCTTTATACTCACGGTTGCACTAGTAGGAACATCATAGGCTCTCACCCACCAACATCAAGTTCATTGTCGTATTTAGACATTGGTCATGCAGGAGGCATTCCCCATTGTATCCTTTAGAGGGCACAGTGCAAGGTCCCATTCGAAAGGGAACAAACCTTGTTGGCTCTTTTGTGTCAAGCGTGCATGTTTGAGCTGTCATTTACCATCTCTATTGTGCTTTATGTATGTACATTGTTCAGTGCTTGTATGTCAATAAAAATAATTACAAAACGGTTGAAAGTTCAGTTGAGTTCAAGTTCAAGTTGAGCTTTATTGTAATTCCGCTACATGTGTGGACATACAGTGGAATGAAATGTCATGTCTCGCAGGACCACGGTTACACATAACCTAAGACAGACTATACAAGTACTTTACATAATAACTGTGCATGATATTGTGCAAAAGAGGTATTTAAGGTTAAGAAGCAAGTAGTGCAGTATGATTTGTGGTGCATTCACAAGTAAACATTTGTGTTATCTTATTAAGTCCTTGTAACATGGAGTGTTTATAAGAAGGTGTCTGGTGCATATAGACAGAAAAGAGTGTTTTTCTACAGGTGGTTTGTCCAGCCCACTCACCTGTGTGTAGCACACTCAGAATTGCACAATGTTCTTGAGGTTTTCAACAGTTTTCATGTGGTGTGGTGGGATGGGGGGGGGAGAGAGAGGATCCTGGTTTCAGGAGGTAGGGTTGTGAGCATCGTGCAAGGAAAATGTCCAGAATGGAGGGGAGAGGGGCACAGATGATCTTTGCAGCGGTGTTCATTGTCCTGCTGTAGGGTCTTGCGGTCAGCAGCATTGCAGTTCCCGTACCAGACAGTGATGCAGCTGGTCAGCACACTCTCAATGGTTCCCCTGTAGAATGTGGTGAGGATGGGTGGAGGGAGACTTGCTCTTTTAAGTCGGCGCAGGAAGTGGAGCCGCTGTTGCGCCTTCTTGGAGAGTGATGTAGTGTTGGTGGTCCAGGTGAGGTCTTCTGTTATGTGCACCCCCAGGAATTTAGTGCTGCTGACTCTCTCCACAGTCGAGCTGTCGATGGTTAGTGGGGGGTGGTCAACAGAGTTCCTCCTGAAGTCCATCACAACCTCCTTTGTCTTACTCACATTGAGGGACAGGTTGTTTGCCCCACATCATTCAACCAGTTGTGCAGCTTCCTTTCTGTAGGGTGTTTCATCATTCTTGCTGATGAGACCTCCCACAGTTGTGTCATCAGCAAACTTGATGATGTGGTTGGAGCTGAACTTGGCAGTGCAGTCGTGGGTCAGCAGCGTGAAGAGCAGAGGGCTGAGCACACAGCCTTGTGGGGCACCTGTGCTCAGTGTGGTAGTGCTCGAGGTGTTGTGGCCGACACGGACTGACTGAGGTCTTCC
>NW_015558598.1:752769-767097 GCF_001515605.1 Sinocyclocheilus anshuiensis | reverse complement strand
GCCTTCTTGGAGAGTGATGTAGTGTTGGTGGTCCAGGTGAGGTCTTCTGTTATGTGCACCCCCAGGAATTTAGTGAGTTTAGAGTTTCTCCTGAAGTCCATCACAACCTCTTTTGTCTTACTCGCATTGAGGGACAGGTTGTTTGCACTACACCATTCAACCAGTTGTGCCACTTCCTTTCTGTAGGGTGTTTCATAATTGTTGCTGATGAGACCTACCACAGTTAATTCATCAGCAAACTTGATGTGGTTGGAGCTGAACTTGGCAGTGCTGTCGTGGGTCAGCAGCGTGAAGAGCAGCGGGCTGAGCACACAGCCTTGTGGGGCACCTGTGCTCAGTGTGGTAGTGCTGGAGGTGTTGTGGCCGACACGGACTGACTGAGGTCTTCCGGTTAGAAAGTCCAGGATCCAATTACAGAGGGAGGTATTTAGGCCCAGCAGGTTTAGTTTGTTGATGAGCTGTTGTGGGATTATTGTGTTGAATGCGGAGCTGAAGTCGATGAACAGCATTCCAACATAAGATTGGAGATTGGATTTGATATGGTGCATGACTAACCTCTCAAAGCACTTCATCATGATTGGGGTCAGTGCTATGGGACGATAGTCATTCAGGCAGGACACAAGTGACTTCTACCAAAATATACATATTTTGATATGTATAATTTCACACTGCTATCACATTTGATGTCCTACCTACCAGGATCCTCCATTGAGGAAATCAGAACAAGACAAAAAGTCTGACCCAAAACGGCCAATCCTTTTATTGTTTTTTTTTTTCTGTATTTTTCTACATTTAATGATGAAAACAAGGCCCTGTACAGTTCACTTCAGCATTGAGTACAATAACAATTATTTTACAATTTATACACACTGAAATATAATAATGCTGAAAATACACAAACTGCGCCCCATCCCTGTTTAAACTGCTTTCAAAGGCCCCATCAAAATAAAACGCTTTTAAGTCATCTTTAACAATTGGCCATGTTAGACATGAAAAAAAAAAAAATACAGCAAGGGAAAAAAGACAGCCAAACCACCATTTTATATGCTGTGTAAGTGTTACTCCATCAGCCTTCAGTAAAAGCATGCTTTGAACCAAACGCTACACCCCTTTGTCACTCAGTTACACATTTCACAATCTCACAGGTAAATCACTGATGGCGAGAACCTGTACATCCAAATCAGGTGCCACAGACGCAAACACACTTACACAGATATAAGAAAATAACTCAGAAGGTATTTCATGATATGAATGGTCGTAATGACATCCGATGCTGGGAAACTGTGTGGCTTACTGTATTAATTCGGTTGTAGGATTGTGAAGACACACAAAAATAACTTCTCTCAGAGACCAAGACCTTCTGTAAAAGTGTTGAATCTAATCCAGTGGAAAGCGTCATGGGAATCGAAAGGAACAATTTAAAACAAGTTCATTAGAAGATGAGAGGTTTCATCTCAGTTTATTCCCAGTACGAATGACAACAAAGGCAAAAAATGCATAAAATAAAATAACATCCCATGTGAGGTGTGCAACAAAGTCCCAAAACAATACTCGCTCACTCGCACTCTCACTCGCTCTCTCATGCCAGATTTAATTGTGCTCCTTGTTCATGCTACGTATGTGTACACTTTGCGATCTTCTGGTGTTCTTGCCAAGTATTCTCTCTCGATAAGTCCTTCAATACGCTTTTTAATGACCACAGGACTGGGAAGGAATCGCACCTTCAGCTGCTGGGTTACCTAAAGGCAAAAACACGCAGGATCAAACTGAAGTTCTATAAACAATTGTTCAAAGAAACAGGAAAGAGATGACATCACACTGTTATTCTCAAATAACATGTTCAAGCGTGGCTGAACATTTTTTGGATATTTAAACTATTTCCACAAACAGTCTCCACACCTCTGCTACTAGAACATTGTGCTGCATCTTCTTTCTGGACTTCATGATCCGAACGATAGCCGCCTCAATTTCGTGTTTCCGGTCATCGTCCACTTTCTGTCGCGTCTCCTTCCTCTCAGGGTCCGATTCTCCCTGTTTGGCTGCAACTGCAGAGATGTGACACACAGGTTACAGAAACACTTTCCAAAAGATTAACTAGCAGAACTGTTGAAAAGTAGCATGGGTGTAGGTCTAAACGATGAGGTGTATAACGATACTTATTATCCTGAAATACTGTATTTGTGAGGAAAACCACAATACAGAGTCATAGTATGACATTTATAAGGGATGAGCGACATGCAAAAATGTATGTAACAATGATCTTGCAGTTTTGGTCATTTAACAGTATATATAAATAAAGGGATGCGCCAGTAACAATAATTATGGCCAATGCCTGAATCTAAATCTTGCTGAATCTATTTGTAACAAAAATAGTCAATAAATTGTCCTTTAACACCAAGATTGAAAAAAACAAAAACAAATTCACACTTGAACGATAGAGGGTGCAACATGAACATGAGAAGCTGCATTCTGGATATCAGAAGAACAGGACACCTGAGAAGCAAGTTCAACGCTGCAGAAATCACAGTCTGTCAGCTGTCTGTATTTAAACAGCACATGCATTATACACATGCATTTTACTATGAGCATAATTCAAATGAATTGCTTCACAAACCCATCTTTTATTATATATTGTAAAAAGAATTATATGTGTGAGAAAAAGTAATCCAACGCAAAGAGAGTGAGTTGTAAATGTAAAAGCTGTTATTTGAATCTGTAAATGATTTTTGTAGGATCGTGTGACACTGAAGTAATGGAGCTTTGCCATTACAATAATAAATACAATTTGAATATACATCAAAATAGACAACATTGTTATTTCAAGTATTTTAAAGATGAAAGCTAAATTGTATTTGTATGGGTTTTGCTGAACATCTCATCTTGGCTTGAGTTCGACAGCATCGGTCAAGCTGACCGTTACCTGTTTGAATCTTGACTCTGTGCAGTCTGGAGGTGAACTGGTCATTGACAGTGAAGATGTGGCCGCTCTCGATCTCTTTAGACTTGGGTTCTTTGGTGAGGACTCGCTGTGTGGGCTTTCCACAGGCCAGAGACTGCAGCGCCCGCACCAGCTCTCTCTCCGGGATATCCGTCTCCTGCTGGATCTCCTGTCAAGAGCGGATAACAACAGGGACATGTGGGAAAAGTACAGCAATGCCATTTAATTCAATGTACAGGCTGATTAATAAGTACTATGGGTGAAGGCCAGTACAACTGTTGCCTATTCTGGAACCAGTGCCTACATTTTTTATATGAGTAATTATAGCCATTGAACATTACAGAAAAAACATTATACAAAAGCTGTCACTGGGGCAGTCAGTACCTTTGAAAAGGTATACCTTTATACCTTATTTACCCCTAAAGACTGCATATAAGTTCCTAAACGATACACTTTAGTACCTTTTGAAAGACCTAAACCAGCCAGACCTAAACTGCAAATTATCAACAACTTTCAATTTAAGCAATCTCAAAACAACATTTACTTAAACCCATTATAATGAATGTCACGTTTAGCTGTGCCTTGTATATATAGTGAGTTTGGGGATGTTTCTTTCTCTGTCAATACTCCATTTGAACAGAGCTGTCAGTTATTATTCCTCACTTTAAACTTTATCTTGTGCATTAATTTTCATTATAAATTTATTAGTAATAAAATTGCAGGGTTTGTACAGATAGTTTAAAATGAAATTTTAGGACTTTTCAAGCACTACTTTTTAGGGCTGTCAAAAATTTTTTCGAATTTCGAATATTCGGCGAATTTAAAATAAAAATCCACATTCGAATGCAAAAACATTGCATTCGAATTTTAGGTGTGCGTTAAGGAGGCAGCCTTATCAGTGGCGCACGAGATATGATGACGATGTAAGTGTCGTTGCATTATAATGTTTTTGTTAGCCTATCCAGTTGAAGCCACTAGATGCGGAGCTGCTGCGTTGTTAATTACAAATATTGCGGGAAAAGAGAACATCAATGCTGAGAAGATCATGTTTACGTCAAAACTGAAGCCAAGCTGTTCACACAGAACGCATATTTCGCGCATTTTCTAGAGGGACATCTATCACCGTTGCACTCGCGTCTCGCACAAAAGAGCCACAACTTTGAAAAAACATCTCTCGAGACTTTATGGCGGGTTTTTTCCCCATCCCACTGCAACTCGTGTTTTTAAATGAAAAATGTACTCTTCGGCCCTTTGTATTAAACTATGCATACATACATGATGCTGTTTTGTTTATAGTTGTTTAAGCAACTTAATTATAATTGGTTTATAAACATTATTTTAAACATTATGCATTTTTTTCCCACAGATAGTCATGTTTTCTTATGCTTTGAATAAACGTGCATTAGTAATATTTGGCTCGATGCGCCCTCTTGTGGCCTCAGGAGAGAAGCCAAAAGCTTTTCTTCACCCTCACTGAAATTATGCATTTTAAATTTGAATATAATTCGAATTTTGATAATATTTAAGTAAAAAAATTTCAATTTAGTTTTTCAGCCATTTTGACAGCCCTACTAGTTTTTGGATTTCAAAGACTACAATCAGATTTCATGTTTTTAATTATGCTTTAAATTCTAAAAAAAAAAAAAAGATAAAAATATACTAATAAAAAAAATGGTACAAAAAATGTGCAGCACATGCAAAGTATGCAACTTTGAATATGGGAACATTAACAGAGCTTTCAGCACTGGAACCAGTTAAGTAATTATTATATTATATAATTATTATTATTATTATATAAAAATCTCACGACTTGTTCGCACTAAAACTATTGCTTATATTTTAAGAATACGTCCATGAAACATGCTTTTCTAAAGCAGAGAAATTGCCCAAGCTTTGCAAAATGTGGCACGAGTGCAATACCTCGAACGTGGATTTCTCTCGGTTGTTGAAAAGCATGAGGATTGTCATCTGGAATGTGGAAACCTGCAGGATGTGCTTCCTGGTATTAGAGCCAGTGACCTGAGCCCCACCGACCATATCTGAGCCATCCTCCTGAAGAAAGACGCAAATCAAATGATCACAGCTTAGATTATAAGATAAGTAAATTCTTTGGAATTCTTCAGTGACTGCTTTCTACCTTTTTGATTGGCCCATAGAAGGTGGCATTGAGGTCTGCTGAACCCATGTGATGCTGTAATGTGAGCTGCCTACCGCTGTGCTTGGCTAAATAAAATCTGCAATGAAAGAGTTAAGTGGCCGTGAACACACACAAAACTTCTGGAGTGACTCTTTAAGCCAAAGTTCTTCCCAAATGAGTTAAAAACTGGAACAAAGCTACTGCAAAATACAACAACCAACACCTTCTAAAGACCTCGAAAGCATGTCTTGGTGAAGGGGGGATGCTACATTTGGGAGTCGCTGACTGGGTCGGCCAGTATCCTGTCGTTAGCACCCTCACTGTGAGGTCGACACCACCTAAAGACACCTAAGAAGAAAACACGATTAAACACCATTCAATCTCAATCCACTGTAATCACTACACACTCTCACTGTAATGTGCAACTGAGGCACTTATTCTGGTCGAGTACCATCTGCACCTCACCCCTGTCGACGTAAGGTGCTGCCGAAACTCATCCATGGTTGTGTTTGAGATGCTCATGTCCCTGAACATGCCTTCCAGTTTAGATGTGAACTGACAGCCACACTCCGTCTGTGGAACGAGAAACGTCACATGAGACACATACAGTGTTAGTGCACGCTGAGCCTCCGCTCTGTACAGCAGCAGATCTTGCCTTTAGCTTCGAGATCATGTTTTTCTCGGAGTCGTCGGACACGCTCTTGTTGGTGAGGAGTCTTCTGGCCAGGTGCTGCTTGTAGTAGCGCTCAAACACGTCCTTCTCCTGCATGAACCTGAACAGCACCATGGCTTTATCCAAGATCGACTCCACCTCCTGCTCCGTCAGCTAAAGCACAAACAAACAACAGAAAAACACCTTGGATTAACTACTGACTTACTATATGTAATCTATAGGGATGTAACGATTAACTCAACTCACGATTCGATTCACGATTTTTTTTTTAACAAAATAAGATTTAAGCCGTCTGTGGAACGAGAAACGTCACATGAGACACATACAGTGTTAGTGCACGCTGAGCCTCCGCTCTGTACAGCAGCAGATCTTGCCTTTAGCTTCGAGATCATGTTTTTCTCGGAGTCGTCGGACACGCTCTTGTTGGTGAGGAGTCTTCTGGCCAGGTGCTGCTTGTAGTAGCGCTCAAACACGTCCTTCTCCTGCATGAACCTGAACAGCACCATGGCTTTATCCAAGATCGACTCCACCTCCTGCTCCGTCAGCTAAAGCACAAACAAACAACAGAAAAACACCTTGGATTAACTACTGACTTACTATATGTAATCTTCTTTTGTTGGTTTTGATTGCTTCTATTGTCCTCATTTGTTAGTCGCTTTGGATAAAAGTGTCTGCTAAATAACAAAATGTAAATATAATGTAAATAACAAAACTAAATTGAAATTTTAAAACAAGCCCCAAATCAAATAAATAAGTAACACAAATAAAAGAAATCTCTTCATATAAACAAACTAAGGCTTTGTCTGTGCTCTTTCCATTTAAAATTAAGAGGCAACCACTGCATTTTAATCATCATCCAAACAAAGATGCTGCATACATGCAACATGATCTAAATTAGATTGTATAATTTCGAAATTTGAAGCAAAAGCAGAATGGTTTGACTTCAGTTTTGTGAAACTATGCATAAAAAAATATCTGCATGAAACAGAAACAGCAGACGAGCTGAACGAGACGCAGATTCACTCTCTGCCAGCAGGTGGCGCTTAAAGCGTTTCCTTGGTTACCGCTGTAAACAAAGCAGCGCTGCACTTATGAACTTTAATACGCATTATACAGCATTATATCATCTTGCATTATACAGGCAAGATGAAAAGAAAAAATACCATCGAAAGACAGCAAGTTCCCCTCAGACATACATTCATATAAACTCTTAATCCTAACTGAATCGCGATTTGTTTAGCATCTCAACCGATTTGAATCGTCACATATTTAAATAGATTTTCAACCGGCTCGCGGTTAATCGTTACATCTCTAGTAATCTACAAACAATTAAAAAAAACTGCTATGCACCAATGGACAAAGGTTTTATAAATGACATATGGAATATTTAGGAAGCTTTAGTGTTTTAACTACTAATAATGCGTAGCAAAACACATCCTTCCTTTACAGTCATCCACAATCTACACTAAACGATCGATTACAGGATTTAAGAACTGATACTGCGTTGCTCCAATGAAGATTTTGAGGCATGCTTTCTATATTGGAAAGCGTCCACTAATCATGTGACTAGAGAAACTGACTCACTCCTTTCACTCCTTTCTTCAGCTTATCGTCAATGAAGAGCGAGAGATACTCGGGCGAACGAGAGTTCAGGTTCAAGAAATACTCGAAGTCCCCTGCAATGGTCTGCTTGAATAAACGGTCGTTGTTAAAGGACTCTAGCAAGAAGCGATCAAACCGTGACTTCAGATCCAGAAGACCCTAAAGGAAGGAAGAGAGAAAGAGGGAGGTTCGGATATAAAGGTCTTCCCCACATCTCACGTGTTCTATGAGTTAGATATTATCTCTATTACCTGGATGTAGTCAACAGGGTTCTTGCCTTCTCCTTCCTCAGACACCAGAGCTTTGCCCTGCTCCCTCAGATAGGAGCTCATACACTCACACATGGTCTTCAGGCCATTCGGCACTCTGTTGAACAACTTGTACATGCAGGCCAGATCTGCACACACAAGCATGAATATTATCTCTATAATATCATAAAAGCTTCCAAACCACTGATGTCGACTTCCTGTTAACCTTCTATTTAACGTTCACTGAATGTTTCATTCAAGCTCACTGAATGTTCCAATTGGAATTTAGGAACAAAATGAACTCTTAATCTTTATATTTAATTTATCAAATGCTTTTTTTCTTTGCTTGTGATAAATCAAAATTCTTCTGACCATTAAGCTGCACAGACACTTCTTTCAAAAATGTGTTTCTGCATAGTCACAACTACGAATATGATTATGTGACTAGTCATGCATTTAGTGTTCTGCCTAGTGTAAGAGTACGGTCACATTAGGAGACTAAAAAAGGTCCGTTGTGAACAGAGCATGAATGTATGAACAGTGCTCAGACAGAAGTCACTTTCAAACTAGGGCTGGACAATTTTATCAATTAAGTATTATTTTTATCATTGAAAAACAAGACGCAGGCAGTGGAAAGGGGAAAATTATGAGAAGCGAGCTGAGTTTCTTTTAACTTGAGCACCACATTTTTAGAAAAAGACATGAGACGTGAGCACAACGTCCAAACGCGTCCTTCAAGAGCATGTTTACATAGAAAAAAACATGAAAAAGCAGCACGGTGAAATGCAAAAATAAATACTGCTTTAAGTTTGATATTTCATATTCCCATGATGGTCACAGGCTGAAAGCTTCTGGCATTTTCTTTGTTTTTACAAAACATTTACTGTTAATAATAATCTACTTTTGTTATACTTTTAGTCACTCTTGAATTTGAATTGCCTTGAACTTTTGAGTTGACCTGTAAAACTCAATGTCTACATTTTTTTCTAAGAAATATTTAGCATTTTTTCTTATTTTGTATTACTTCTGAACATGTGACCCTGGACCACAAAACCAGTCTTAAGCGTCAATTTTTCGAAATTGAGATTTATACATCATCTGAAAGCTGAATAAATGAACTTTCCATTGATGTATGGTTTGTTAGGATCGGACAATATTTGGCTGAGATACAACTATTTGAAAATCTGGAATCTGAGGGTGCAAAAAAATATAAATATTGAGAAAATCATCTTTAAAGTTGTCCAAATGAAGTTCTTAGCAATGCATATTACTAATCAAAACTTAAGTTTTGATATATTTACAGTAGGAAATTTACAAAATATCTTCATGGAACATGATCTTTACTTAATAACCTAATGATTTTTGGCATAAAAGAAAAAACAATAATTTTGACCCATACAATGTATTGTTGGCTATTGCTACAAATATACCCCAGCGACTTAAGACTGCTTTTGTGCTCCAGGGTCACATATAGGTTATGTTTTAGGCAAGTTTGGACAATACTTGTCTTCATATTTCATGCATATTTTCTGCAAAGATACTTAACGAGTGAATTTGTTTTACATTTACACTATGTTGAACTTCATGTGTGCTGCACTTGGAACAGAACTTTCTTTAACCAGATGGTTAAATCAAGTTGCAAGTTAAGTTTGTAAGTTGACTAGTTAAAAACATTTTTGTAAAAATCAAATTCTTTATCTTGAATCGGTCAAATGTTAAAAACCAGACTGCTAAAAATGGTGATAAAACTGACATTAACTAACATTATAAGAGGACCTTCTCATTCCAGCTCTTTAACCACTAAGCTTTAGCACTGATGTAATGCAACAGTAATAATAAATGACTGAGATGAGGACAGTGCACCTTCTGTCTTTCCATTCTTGAGCATGTGCACCAGGCCCGAGTTCTCCATCTCTACAATGGTCTTCATATGTTTTGAGATCAGCTCTCTCTCCACCACCTTCACAATCGGCTCCTCCGTCGTTTTATCCAGGCAGTGTATCACTCGCTCGATCTCCTCGTTTATCCGTGCCTCCACTTTCTTTATGTACACGCTTGCACTGTTCTCGGCTAAAAACTTCTGACTTTCCATCTGAAAAAGATTAATAAAATTAAAACAAATTAACAGGGTTAAAGCATAATGAGAAACAAACGGAAAACATCACATTAATGAAGAAATTATTACATATTCGGTCATTATTTACTCACACTTGTGTCATTCTAAACCCCCTGTTTCCAAAATACTTTTGAGGAATCTTCACATTGAAGTCTGGTCAATTCAACATTCAATTTAATTCAACAGTAGTTAAGAAAGAAAGAAAGAAAGAGTTTACAGTAGGGCTGTGCGATTAATCGGAATCGTAATAAAATCGCGATTTGAGCTTGCGCGATTTTTAAATTACTACAGAACAAAAGGATACATTCTAAAGAACAACCTATACACATAACAGACATATACATACAGACAGTGGTCACCAAATATCATGTTACAGCTTTTTGATAAAGCTCCTATTGGTTTTCTTTTGGAAATATGTTTCAAATTCACACTGAATGCATTAATGACTGTAAAGCATGTCTGTGTGTGTCACGAGATTAAAATCGAAATCGCAAAATTGATCAAAGAAATCATGATAGGTTTTTTTTGTCCATATCGCACAGCCCTAGTTTACAGTATACAGGTTTGGAACAACATAGTGCGTAAATGATACCACTGATAAGCACACAGCATTTTTATTCTTTGGGTCAACTTTTACTTTAAAATGCTAATATACACATTCCCTGTGATACCAACTACAAACCATCTGATAGAGAAATAATAATGCAATAAAGTGTAACAAACCTGAAAGAATTCAGCAGACATTTCTAAGAACGGGGCCTCGAAATCCTCTTCATAGACGGACCGTCCTTCCAAGCCCAAAATCATCAGCATCTGACAAGCGTTACGAATGGCACCCCTGAATGAAGACAAGCACTTATTACAATATACACTAAGAAAACTGCAGCTACTTTTCCCATTGCATTTAATAACCAGCCTGAGTGCTATGAAAAGCAGCAAATCAGAAATATAGTTTTATTATTATTTTTTTTTTTTACATTTCTACTTTTCAGTTTGTGACTTTGTGTCCTTAAAAAGTCTAAAAATGTATGTTTTATGACATTTAAGGCCATAAAAAGTCTCAAATATCTTAAATTGTATGACAAACATCTTAATCATCATTTTGAGAGGTCCTAAATTTGGGGATGGAAAACATAACTGTGGTGATACAGCCTAATGTGTTTGTTAAACTTCAAAAGGCTGATTTCATTAAATAAATATGAGTGCATTTCACAATTAACTTTTTTGCGTCAGCTCGGGTCATCAAATACAAGTTTGTTTAATTCTAAATGGTGGCAGTTATAATTCAGTTAGTTTTGCTGTTCTGTCCGTTTGGTGCTGGCTGTGCATTATGACTCTCCACGTGATTTTTTTCACTATTATTATTATTATTAAAGCAATATTGTATTTTCTACTTGCCCTCCTTTGCATTATTAACATGATGGCTTAAATGTACGTTGTATAATGTGCCCTGGCAAATACATATTAAACAAGAGATGACTCAGATTCATGACTTAATTCCTATTGTATCGGATTACGTTTGTTGTGTTGAGTTTAATATGTTTCAACCAGACTCAGAATTGTTTAATGTATTCTTGGAAAAATGTGCATATGGACATAAATGTTGGCATTTTTAAGTAATTTATTATGATGTGGTGATTCGAGGGAAATGACTGAGTAAATTAAGATAATATGCTCAAATATACTGGAGATCAAAGACTATATGTGTCCCTGGAGCACAAAAGCAGTGTTAAGTCTCTGGGGTATATTTGTAGCAATAGCCAAAAATACATTGTATGGGTCAAAATGATTGATTTTTCTTTTATGCCAAAAATCATTAGGATATTAAGTAAAGATCATGTTCCATGAAGATATTTTGTAAATTTCCTACTGTAAAAATACCAAAACTTAATTTTTGATTAGTAATATGCCTAGCTAAGAACTTAATTTGGACAACTTTAAAGATGATTTTCTCAATATTTAGATTTTTTTGCACCCTCAGATTCCAGATTTTCAAATAGTTGTATCTCGACCAAATATTGTCCTATCACAACAAGCTTTCAGATGATGTATAAATCTCAATTTTGAAAAATTGACACTTAAGACTGGTTTTGTGGTCCAGGGTCACATATAAAAAGAGATTTGCCGGAGCGTATTGAGCGTTGAGCGCATTATCTCGCGAGTCAGCAGTATGAGTGGCTATATAAGTTACAAACAAGTAAAATGTTATTTCTTTGTAGATTATATAACGACAACTTGGAAAACAGACAAAACAGGAAAGGTAAGAAGCATTATTTGAGAAAAGGGCATACTAATTCTTCAACATTCTTTTGAAGAATGTTGGTAACAAAACAGTTTTGGTTACCATTAGGGCTGCACGATTATGACAAAAAATCATAATTGTCGATTATTTATTTGAAATCGCAATTGCGATTATTAATTACGATTAAATAAATGATGTTTACACCTTTGTTTGAAGCAACTGCATGCCATATCTTTATATGAAAATAAACAAGCTGAAAACACTTCAACTGAAAAACTTTTATTGCTTTTCTATAGTATTAAGCCTCAAATGTCAACTATACATCGGATTGGTTTCTCTTTAAATAAAAAGGTAAAAATATGCATGGTATTATAATGTTATACTAAAACTAAATAAATGGAAAAACCCTTAAGATAACATGTAGAAAGAAAAAAATGCATCTTAAGCATGCAGAATAACATAAGTGGACTTTGAACGATTATGTAATTGTGGCATCCGTAATTGCGATTAGAAATTCGATTAATTGTGCAGCCCTAGTTACCACTGACTTCCATCGTACAGGCAAAAAATACATTTCTCAAAATATCTTCTTTTATGTTTCAAAGAATAAATTCAGTCATACAGGTTTGGACCGAAATGAGAGTGGGCGACTGATGACATCAAATTCATGTTTTAGCAAACTATCCCTTAAATGAAACAAAAACCACTGTCTCTTGATTTGTTGAATCCATTTCAAAAATAAAAATATAAAAAGAAATAAATCATTACGTACAATTAAATGTAGACCTTTTTACTTTCTCTAAAGTATGTCACTGGCTAGTTTGACTTTTAATACCATAAATTTGACATTAAAATGACATATTACCTATTTTTCTTTATGTAGAATGTCTTAGTACTTTTTACACCCCAAACTCAGGCCGTCCTAGCCAGAGGGGCTCATACTGTTGTGTTTGCACAAACAACGGAGCAGAAAAGTGGGTACTTATGAGGCTCATGAATTTAAATCACAGGATAATTGGCAAAAAAAGAAAAAAATTCTGGCATTATTGTGCACATTAGCAAAGGTAGGGTTTGATAGATTTAAAGTAGTGCTGTCAAACAATTAATAGCGATTAATCACATACAAAAAGTTTTTGTTTGCATAATATATGTGTGTGTGTTCTGTGTATATTATGTATATATAAATACACACACATACAGTA
Organism: Sinocyclocheilus anshuiensis; assembly: GCF_001515605.1. Classification (NCBI taxonomy): domain Eukaryota; kingdom Metazoa; phylum Chordata; class Actinopteri; order Cypriniformes; family Cyprinidae; genus Sinocyclocheilus; species Sinocyclocheilus anshuiensis. Next base: position 753,939 of record NW_015558598.1, on the reverse strand, counting down.
TATATTTTGCAAATATTTACAAGTCTATATTTATATTCATATAATTTATATTATAAATAAATATATTTCATATATAAACATTTTTCTGAACTATATACACATGCATGTGTGTGTATTTATATATACATAATAAATATACACAGTACACACACATATATTATGCAAACAAAAACTTTTATTTTGGATGCGATTAATCGTTTGACAGCACTAAAAATTGCCATATTATGATGACTCGCACACAGTTTTCTGCATGGTCTACATGTTTGACGCTACTCAAACAAAACAAAGACACCCACCTGTCCACCACCTCTCCTCTCCTCTCACGGGCAATCATGTCGAGTAAGGTCTGCTTCAGATGGTCCCGAACGCAGCCGTAACGAACCACCTGGTCTCTGAAGATGATGAGACCTAGATTATAGACGTTCTCTACGTTATTCTGCTGAACATACACCCGGTCCTGTACAAAGACAGAAGGGGAGAGAGGCAGAGAAGAATGAAGCTAATACAGAAGATAAAGCTCTTCCAAGCAACAGTCAATTTGGTTGGAAACATAATACACAACTATCCAGAAGAAAAAACTAAAACATATTTGAATTTCCAAAAAGAAATACCAGTGCTTGCAAGTTGTTTAAAAACCAGTGGTCAGTTATATATTTAGTTTATTGTGGCTGATGTTGTAGCTATAGCAACCGCTTCTCTATCACTTTGATTTACCAGAAATGATCGTGAAATGCTTATTATAAACACTTATGTAAGGGTTATGGTTACAACATTTTTGCTGCAAAGAAATCCCTTTCCTTAAAGGGATAGTTCACCCAAACATGAAAATGTGATGTTTATCTGCTTACCCCCAGGGCATCCAAGATGTAGGTGACTTTGTTTCTTCAGTAGAACACATATGATGATTTTTAACTCCAGCCGTTGCAGTCTATCAGTCGTACAATGCATGGCAATGATAACAAAATCTATGAGTGTAAAAAAAACATGCACAGACAAATCCAAATTAAACCCTGCGGCTCGTGACGACACATTGATGTCCTAAGACACGAAACGATCGGTTTGTGCCAGAAACCGAACAGTATTTTTACCTCTGATTCACCGCAATGTCCAACTTCATTGAGCGCGCGCACGGCATCCGGTGCGTGAGGTGTGTACGCGCTCTGGCGTAGT
>NW_015558598.1:747535-752660 GCF_001515605.1 Sinocyclocheilus anshuiensis | reverse complement strand
CTTGCGTAAACTACGCCAGAGCGCGTACACACCTCACGCACCGGATGCCTACGCGCGCTCAAAGACAGTTGGACATAGTGGTGTATTAGAGGTAAAAAATGATATAAATACTGTTCGGTTTCTCGCACAAACCGATCGTTTCGTGTCTTAGGACATCAATGTGTCGTCACGAGCCGCAGGGTTTAATTTGGATTTGTCTGTGCATGTTTTTTTTTACTCTCATAGATTTTGTTACCATTGCCATGCATTATACGACTCTTAGACTGCAACGGCTGGACTTAAAAATCATAATTTGTGTTCTACCGAAGAAACAAAGTCACCTACATCTTGGATGCCCTGGGGGTAAGCAGATAAACATCACATTTTCAATTTTGGGTGAACTATCCCTTTAATCACTTAATTAAAAATCACTTAACGGTTTTCACGTAACTGGGCCTAGAAATCTTTACTGATGCATCAGAATTACACAGGCAGGCTATTGCACAACAAAAATAGCCCCATAGTACCGTCTAGCATCCAAGTTTGTTTTCAAAAGTATTTTCCTAGTAACAATATAAATATGATTCAGTGCATAACTGCATCAATTTAATAACTAAAAAAAATGCAATTAATATTGTCATCTTTGGCTTGTTAATTAAGGTGTTTGTAAGGCACCCTTAAAAACTGTTTACAATGTTTTGTAAAATACATAAATCCATGAAGTGAGCAAAAACATTTAGGTGAGATAACTGCAATGAGAGTCAGCTAATGGGGAAAATTCCTCCACCTTGTCTGAAATGAATTTCAGGCCTTGAAAAAACGATAGATTTCTCAAAATGCCTGTTACGCTGCAAAGAAGCAAGCCATCAAGTTTTGAAATGACATGAGAGTGAGAAAATTGACATAATTAGTATTTTTAGGTGAACTATCCCTTAAATGCCCCCCTGCTGACAGATGCAGACAAACTCACTGACACTCACTCAATTCTCCAGCAAATATATACAGTGGTGGCCAAAATTATTAGAACACTAGTATTTTCATCAGCTAAAAATTGGTTTTAAGTCAGTTATTTCTATCTTTTGCTGTAGTGTGTCAGTAGGAATTAAAAGTGTACATTTCCAAACATTCAGTTTGCCATTAATTGTAATAATCCAGTGAGATTCTTGTTTGCTCCACACAGAGATCTGATCTGATCATCATCAGTCTGTCTGGAATGACATGAAGAAACAGAACAAACTGAGACAGACTCAATCCAGAAGAACTGTGGCAACGTCTCCAAGATGCTTCACCTGCGAAGCTCCAGTGCTGTTAAAAGTTTTAGGCACTTGTGTAAAAAGGCTGTAAAATGAGGATGCTGTCAAAAATAATGTCATAAATAGATTTTCTTTATCAATTAACTTCTATTAACTAAAATAAATCAACATTTGGTGTGAGCATCCTTTGCGTTTAAAGCAGCTTTTGCCCTCGGTGCACTTGCGCAGTTTCTCAGGGAGCTTTGCAGGTAGGTTTCTTGAAGCGTCCTGAAGACGTTGCCACAGTTCTTCTGGATTGAGTCTGTCTCAGTTTGTTCTGTTTCTTCATGTCACTCCAGACAGACTGATGATGATCAGATCAGATCTCTGTGTGCAGCACTGGCTGCTGTCAGACAAAAATCTCACTGGATTATTACAATTAATGGCTAAATGAATGTTCGGAAATGTAACTGACTTAAATTTTCATTTAGTTTTCTAATAATTTTGGCCACCACTGTAAATGGGAATTAGAACTTGAAATGCAGCTAACCAGGGCTGCATTTCTCAAAAGCATTGTTTGTGAACTACGGTCATTTGTTCCACTGAACTATTGGTAATGACTGAACTAGCGGCAATAGTTACTTTTGGCAAACACGCCCCAGAATGATTGAGGTTTATCAACACAGCAATGCCTTGCAAGCTCTGTAATAAGCTACCACTCACAAAGAAGTAGCATCAAGACAAAATCAATCAACACGCAATGAAAGATCGTCATAAGGACCCACCATGTACATCAAGATGTCCCTGATCATCACCATAGCTGTCTGGTGGTCATTCCAGGCTTGATTGAGTGTTTGCAGAAAGTTGTTATTCAGGGAGTTTAACACATCTTCTCGTACCTTTAAACAGACAAAAACTGGACATAAGTACAGGATAAACATGGCTTCCTGCTAATTCATATCAAGCCAGCAAGTAGAAACACAACTCGGTGTAATCAGTTAATGAAGCACTCGTCTCATATGCGTTGCAGTGAACATCACACCTTGAACCCACTGAGTTGATCTCATATCATTAAACCAACACTGCCTTTTAAGGCCTGTTCACACCAAGACAAATGTAAAGAACGGCTGTTAATGAGACTATGCAGACACATTCATTCACCATCAATGTAAGTTTTTTTTTATCTCTTTATTGTTAAGGGACAGTGAATAGCAGGGGACAAATATGGAACCGGTGTTTGATAAACACCATAGTGAATGCAGAAATCTGAACTGCTATTTGAAAACATTTAAATAAACGAGTGTCAGAAACTAGGGATGCTGTCTGCTGATACTGATATTTCAGTGGTAATGTTGTGCTGTAATGGTTTAAATTTTCTAATGCTGTCAAATGCTTAAGATACAGTACAGTCAGTATGATAACAGTCTCAGAAAATATGACTATGTAGTATTACACAACGGGATTCAATATTAATTCATCTGAAAGAATTTCAGGTAGGCCTACTTTTTTTTTTTTTTTAAGGAAATAAATCTCTCACAACTGATGCTGTAAACTAATTTGGTCCACTACTATAATATATAAAGGTTGAAACTAATAACAGAACTCAAACTAATATATTCAACTGATATTTCTTTACAGATATAATAACCCTCAAATAAAATAACTATATACAAACATTTCAATTGAACATAAGACAGTTTTCATAAAAACTTGTCTTCGTGTCAGATGTATTCAAACATACATAAATAATTAACAGTAAATAAGCTCCTCTCTAGTGTTTTCCTTTTATAGCTAACTAACCAGCTGTGAACACTGGATAACTTTCCCGAGGTAAATGTAACGTTAAGTGACTTATTGTTCACAAGCTGTTTTAATTGTTGAAACTATTGAAACACTAATTGAGTGATTACTAGAGGCATGATGTATCTCAGTAGTGTACTGTATCTCTCAACATAACTTTGGCTATTCATTCACATTTATTTTGTGCTATAACTTTTATTAAAGTGAAAGAGATAATGCCACTTGAACTGAAGCAGCTAAAGCCATCCGTCACGCCACATTTAAGAGATTCAAAACGGCATTTATTGTTTGATTATCATGATAAAACCTGGGGGGAAAAAAGGGAAAAGCCTGCATTAACAGCACTGTTTTTAAGAAGTGAGATTGCATTAATGTGTTATTATTGCATTATTATTACATAAATTCAAAATAGAGTCTGCATGCTGTCCGACACGTTTCCGCTGCCTTTTGATTGACAGGATATAATCGGCCCTGATCATCAGTTGATTTAAAACGACTGTCCGATAGTGCTGATAATTGCTTTTATCGGCCAATACATCGGTGCATCAGAAACAAAAAAAGCTGTGCATTTACGGTCAAAGAGTGAATTTGCATTTTCATTCAGCCCATCTGCCTTTTTTCACATTGGTCTAAACAGACAAACTGCACGAGAAAATCTGAGTAGATTTTTGTGCTGAACATTCATGTTGGTACGAGATGGTGTTTATCTCCTCGACACATTACTTTCTACCCCTTTTAACTGAACTGGTGTTGGATCTTCCTGTAGCTAAACAGTAGAGCACTGCATTAGCAACGTCAAGTTCACAGGATATGATTCTCTGGGCATGCATGAACGTCAAACAAAAGCATCTACCAAACGTATAAAAGTACATGTACATGCATCGTTTCTCGTGCCAGATCTGGTACTCGGCCAGGGGATCTGCCAACAGAACGGTTCCAGGTTAGACACTGTCCCCCTCACCGTGGAGAAGAGGCACGACAGAGACATCTGGCTCTTACTTTGTTGATGAGATGTTCTGTGACCACCTCCCTGAGGCCTGTGTAGAGCTTCTCTCCGTGCTTGTGCAGGACCATGGTGTAGGCGTTCCTGTAGAGCTCCTCAAAGCTCAGCCCACTGTTGTTTTTCCTCTGAATCTCCTGGATGGCATTTTTCAAGAGGTCCCAGATGTTGTTGACATACTTCTCATCCATGGTCATCTGAGATGAAGCAGAGAGAAGAGGGGAAACCATTAAGGGAGAAAAGGTGATACATGAAGCTACCAACTGTTTGAGGGTTACCAAATTCAAATGTTATGCACTCTTTTACCCTTCCTTTTAAAGGGATAGTTCAGCCAAAAATTAAAACCCGTCATCATTTACTCATCCTCATGTTGTTCCAAATCTGTATGAATTTCATTCTTCTGTTGAACACAAGAGAAGATATTTGGTAACCAAACTGCTGCTGGTAGCCATTTACTTCTATAGTTTTTTTTTTTTTTCCCTCTCCATACTATGAAAGTCAATGGCTACCAGCAGCAGTTTGGTTACCAATATTCCTCAAAATGTCTTTTTATGTTCCGCAAAAGAAAGTGAGTCATACTGGTTTGAAATGATATGCAACCCTCTACATTGCGAGTAAATCACTCGCATATGCGACTAAATCTTACTCTGGGCGACTAAATGATGTCTAATATTAGCCAATTGCTAATAAATTCTCAGATTTTCCTCGCCAGTGTGTGAGTTGGAGGTTAAGTATAAGTGTAGCACAGATATATTTTCACTCACAGAACACTCTCTGACTGAGCGCTTCAGAGTTTCACTCTCCGTCAAGCGATCTGTGCTGTTTTTCAGTTCATCTGAATGGATGGATGTGCAGCGCACCTGTATTGAACGTACCGTAAACTCTAGTGTGAAGCGCACAACTTGCCGTCGCTTTGTTTCACACACACGCAGAGAGAGGGAGAGAGAGAGAATTGACGCGCTACATGTAAACTATATTATTTGTTGTATTTTGCTGTCAAAACAACGGAGTTCCTTTGGAATTCTTCAGCGTTTTAAGAACTGCCGCTTTCTCCGGTAGTGGGCGGAACTAATGCGCAAACGGCAATCTCATTGGCTGGCGCTCACCTATTATC
>NW_015558598.1:712560-746757 GCF_001515605.1 Sinocyclocheilus anshuiensis | reverse complement strand
CTGAGCGCTTCAGAGTTTCACTCTCCGTCACGCGATCTGTGCTGTTTTTCAGTTCATCTGAATGGATGTGCAGCGCACCTGTATTGAACGTACCGTAAACTCTAGTGTGAAGCGCACAACTTGCCGTCGCTTTGTTTCACACACACGCAGAGAGAGGGAGAGAGAGAGAATTGACGCGCTACATGTAAACTATATTATTTGTTGTATTTTGCTGTCAAAACAACGGAGTTCCTTTGGAATTCTTCAGCGTTTTAAGAACTGCCGCTTTCTCCGGTAGTGGGCGGAACTAATGCGCAAACGACAATCTCATTGGCTGGCGCTCACCTATTATCATCCGTTTTGATTTCAGCGAATCAGTTCGAGCGAACGCACACAACCTGATTAATATTCATGAATCCAGTAGCTCATTAATCCTTAGTGCGTTTTATATTGTTCTTATTAATTCTTTCATTATTATCTTATCAGTATTTTTGATTTGGTCGATATAAAAGTGTTTAAACTACCAAATAGATTTACTTGCACATATTTCAGAATCGGAATATCAGATATTTCATAATATAGTGAGCATGTTTGTGAATATTTTGAATAAATCAGGAAAAACTAAATAAAAGCGATGCCATGTGTCATACAGAGCTATTGTGGCTGCGTTGTGTCACATGACAAGCATGACGCGTCGCCATGGAAGCAATAAGGCAATACATTCTAAAATAACGGTCGCCTAAAAAAAAAAAACTCACGCTCGGGGCTCAGCTAGAATATTTTAAACTCACGTGCGAAAGGGTTAAATAATATTGATTATCATATTATAATGCTTGACTGACTGATGTTAAGAGTGTACTTTCAGATATTTATATAACTGTGCCATTTTACAAACACACACACACACATATATATGTATGTGTGTGTGTTTGTAAAATGGCACAGTTTTATAAATATCTGAAACTGTACTATGTATATATATATATACATAAAATTTGATAAAATTTATGATAAAATTTTTTATCAGTCTGGCGAGTAAACAAAAAAAAATTACTAGCCAATGGCGATTCAATTGCCAAGGTGTCCGTAGAGGGTTGTATGAGGGTGAGTAAATGAAGATAAAACTGTACTTTTTGGGTGAACTATCCCTTTAAGGCCGTTCACTCCAAGAACGATATCTATAATGATAACTGTAAAGTTTTAATGATCATCCCAATTCTATGAGAGTAGGGAAGTCCACACAACACAACGTTAATGACACAGAAAAATGTCAGAATCACTTTGATTTTTACTGTTAATGAACAATAAACCCATTGACAGCAAATCAGAATCCATTCTGTTTTAAAGAGCTCAAGCATTTAAAGCAGCTGATGACAAAACTGCAGCGCATGCAAACAGAATGTTATTGTCCGCTGATGTGGATGCCAATATAGTTTTTACCGTTGGTATGAATGGTTATTAAAGCTTTATAGTCATAGTTATAATTACAGTTATCATCCTTGGTATGAACGGGCTTTTACTGTGGCTCAGCAATCAGTATAACCTTGAACTGCAAACTGGTTAGATTATCAATCAATCAATCAGAAAAAAAAGTGTGTGAACGTGATTGCATTTCATAAGATAGTATCAGACCAATGGCATTTATCGTAAAGAAAGACAGCACAATCAAGCAAAACATTCCACAAAAAGTTCAACAGGTCAAAATGCAGACAGAAAGTACTGTGCCATTCTGATCTTATCAATCGCCCATAGTTAATATGACATACTCCGCAAAAGACACCCGTGTGAACTTTAGGGGAACAGCAGCTGATGCATCCAAGTAAGTTAGTTCTAAGAAAATATACAGCATCATTCTGTATTTGTTTGATCGTACAACACTCTTTTTGTTGTTTTATGACACTCATACATGGTAGTTTACCATATCCATAGTCTACTGAGGCAAAGCAAGTTAAACACAAAAGTCTTGGCCAACAGGACATAATAAAAGGGAGTCGTCTCAGTTTTGAGTATCTTAATAAAACACTTATCCCCATGTGTTCTGGGTAGTCCACATTGGCTTGACATAAAACTGTCAAGTACAATCATGTGAACATGCAGCTCGAACCGATGTGGACAAATCAACAGATGTGATTCTGAATAAGAGTTGCCTGATGGCAGGAATGATTCATCATTTTCTCATGATGTCCCGTTTTCCACAAATACCCCAACATATGACGTCACGGTCATTGATAGTCATGATTTTACAGCTGACGAGAATCTCAATGCATTTTGGGTTTACAGTATATATTGACTGTTTAGATCAGGGGTGGGCAAACTTGGCCCTTCCAGGCCACCTTCCTTCAGAGTTTAGCTCCAACTCTAATCAAACACACCTGAACCAGCTAATCATTGTCTTCAAGACTACTAGAAGGCTACAGGCAGGTAAGTTTTATCAGGGTTGGATCACATCTCTGCAGGAAAGTGGCCTGGAAGGGCCAAGTTTGCCCATCACTGGTTTATATCAAGGCAATTGCACAGATCTACATCAAACATTATAGCAGCATTAGTGCTACTGAAGAACTTTCTTCGCTGGCAGTAACTTAAATGAGTAGCACGTCATACCCACATCAAACGGTACATGTATGACGCAAAACCTAGTCACAGGCAAACCGACCCCCCACAAACAACGTTACTAGAACAAATGTTTTGATTAGTGGCACAGTTACTGTTGATTGAATACGCTCACCGAGGGAACTTATGCAATAAAACCAGCGCATTTGGGTCACTGCGCATTTGTGATCATCTGCTGCTGTTAAACAGGTTAGCCAGCTAGCAGGCTCGTTAACTTGTGTCATTAGTTATTAGCTTGACATAAAAACAACGCAAGAGCTTCTAACCCCAGATCAAAGTGACGCTTCCCTCATGATGGTTATTTGATAATTTGTGGGATTTGGGTAAACACAGATGCGGTGTGAAGGGATTTGTTCACACAGGCCTGTCCACTCGGATCCCCGGAGCTCGAGTGACGCTCTCGCCGGCTCGGAGCGCTCATACTCACGGGAAAGGCTCGTATCCTCATCTTGGTGTCTTTTTTAGTGCCTCCTTTGCTGAGATTTGACATGTCTGGCTTATTCCCCGCCGTTGTCTCCTTTCACATGAAAGTCGTCTCTGACAAAAGACGGGGAACAGGTATAAAGAGGCAGCGCTGAGCCCCGCTTGACCTTCTTTATGAGTCTCACTCCTCGGACTTGTTGACAGGCGTTTCGCGTTCTGCTACTTTTCTTGCTCCTAGAGATGGCGGACGCGCAAATCTCGCAGACTCTCGTCTCACCACCGAGGAAACTCTCGCGAGATCTTACACAAGGCAGACTATTGAATATATTCAGCATTGAAAACGAGTTAGATACGTGTAATGTGATTAATAACTGTATTTCTGATAACGTAAGCGTTATTAGCTAAAAACTGTTGTTGTCGAAAAAGCTGAAGGAGGCGCTTGCATTTATTCAAATGACATTTTGTCTTATTTCTAGAGATTGGTACACATCTAATTATTTCTGATATACAAATTAAAATCTTCCCATCAGCAACAGCTATTAAATTAATTAATAACTTGTGTTAACCATTAACACAAATGGTCCAGACACACCTGCGCTGAGAAAAGTGACACGTATCACGTGACGATCTGTTTACCGCAATAATAATGATACTGAATAATTATAACAATAAACGTTAATATCCATTAAATTGAGAACACAGTAGTGAAATAGGAGTATTATTGTTTAAAACCATCAACGTTGACCAATTAGAGACAGCCTCACCCATTTCTTCATGTCAATACTTGTGCATTTGATGCAAACAAAATATATATAAACAAATCGTATAAGTTATCATATCACTCATCTTTTGTTTTTCCTGTCAATGAATCTGGCATTGCTCTGTCAACGTTAGCTATACATGTCAATTATAATTTAAATTATTTAAATTTGGCCATTGAATCCTCGTAGTACAAATAAATTATATGCTTAAGTGTTAATAATAAAAGATAATTAGCCTACAAAGGCTCGCATTAAGCCGTCAAGCAAAAAATAAAATAAAATAATAAACAATGACACCACAATAATGTTATATTTTAAATAATTATTATAAAATACATTTTATTTATTTTTTTTGTAAGGAAAATTAAACAATTAAGGTTTGAATGTATTAGAGACCCACGGCCCAATACAGACATAAGAAAAAAAAACGAAAAAGAATAAAAATGAAAATGTAATCATCCTTCTTTATCTCCTCTTAACAAAAACACAGAAAGCTTTAAACAAAACGGCAGGTCTCTCTTATATTCTACCACATCTCAAACTCTGACAGATAAAAGCACAGAATAAAGCAGCTCATCCTTCGGCTCCAGTGACCGCTGACAGGCGGCGCCACAATACTCTCAATTAGAAGACAAAGAAAGAACATAACATAAAAACACCTAACGTAGCTAACATTAAGTAATAGTGAATTGATAGTGTTAATTCTTTGTCTAAGTTCATTTATACATACGCTACTTTTCAACTAGGCTACTACTATTAAAGGTGCCATAGAATGCATTGATACAATATGTTAAATTGTTCTCTGATATCTACATACGGTAGGCTATGTGGCTTAGGTAAGGGCAAAACATCTCCAGAAACGGTTTTACATGTCCAGTACCCTAGGATTTGTCCCTAGAATGAAATGCTCTGTTTTTACCTTATTTGGAAGGGTCATGAATAATAATGTTGAGCTCTGCTCTGATTGGCTGTTTCACAGTGCGGCTCAATGTTGAGGTCTGCTCTGATTGGCTGTTTCACAGTGCGGCTCAATGTTGAGCTCTGCTCTGATTGGCTGTTTCACGGTGCGGCTCAATGTTGAGATCTGCTCTGATTGGCTGTTTCACAGTGCGGCTCAATGTTGAACTCTGCTCTGATTGGCTGTTTCACAGTGCGGCTCATTTCAGTAGCTCACACAGCAGGAAAGAAACACAGGGAAAATATTTTTCTAGGGTCTTTAAACCCGTCTGTATATATTTAAATTACTTACATTTCTTATTCAGGGATGCATTTACCATATTCCCATATATGTCTCTTTCCACTGCTCCTGTTTTTGTAATAAACCTACATTCACCATTGGCTCTAGGTTTCCAGGGTGGACTGCACATGCAGCTTGTCTTCAACATAGTCATACATCACACAAGTCAAACACACATCAGCCTGGACCGTGTGCACCTGCTCACCTTTCATGAAAGAGTGACAATCAATTACACAAAACATATATGACTATTAATGAATCAAATACATTTATTTAATAATTAAAAGAGCTCAAATTAAACAGCAAGTTTAGACATTTTTAGTCTGTTTATATGCATGCATTTGTATTCATTTAAATAAGTTAATAAGTTGAATATTAGGCTAATTGATAATTGTCACAATAATTGCTTAATGCGTTAGGCCTGTCGCTTTACTTGATTTGATTGTTGATCGGTGCAGTTTGCGATCTCTTGCCCAGAATAAAACCTGCAAGGCACATTTTAGTCAGCAAAAGCTGTTTTGAAATGTAAAAATTGATTAAGAACAGACTGTGCTCAGGAGGTCTCTCTCAGGGTCACGCGGACGTGTGGGACTCGATGCAGAAAAACTTTATTGCTGGATAGAGCGTTGTATTGTGTGCGTTTTCTTCAGTTAAGCATGATGGTCATGGAGCTGAATGGTTTATCAATGGACTATAAAAAGAGACTAAAATGTGCAGCACCTGGAGGATTTTTTTTTTTGTCAATTTAGTTATATATGCGTAAAAGCATAGTCAGGACTGTAAATAACAAGCAAAATGCACTTTTTATGATGCATGCTTTTTTTTTTTTTTGTGATTGTGCAATATGTATGCAAACGTATGCACTCAACTACTATTTTCAGCACTGACTTAAAAATGTTTTTAAGTCAGTTATTTCTATCTTTTGCTGTAGTGTGTCAGTAGGAAATATGATCTGATCATCATCAGTCTGTCTGGAGTGACATGAAGAAACAGAACAAACTGAGACAGACTCAATCCAGAAGAACTGAGACAACATCTTCAAGACACTTCAAGAAACCTACCTGCAAAGCTCCCTGAGAAACTATGCGCAAGTGCCGGATGCTCACACCAAATGTTGATTTAAGTGAGTTAATAGAAGTTAATTGATAAAGGAAATCTGTTTGACATTATTTTTGACAGCATCCTCATTTTACAGCATTTTTACACAAGTGCCTAAAACTTTTAACAGTATACTATAGCTTTGCAGGTGAAGCGTCTTGGAGATGTTGTCTCAGTTCTTCTGGATTGAGTCTGTCTCAGTTTGTTCTGTTTCTTCATGTCACTCCAGACAGACTGATGATGATCAGATCAGACAGAAAAGATAGACATAACTGACTTAAAATAATTTTTTAGCTGGTGAAAATACTAGTGTTCTAATAATCTTGGCCACCACTTTATATAATAAATAATCAGGAAGTAATTCTATTTCCTGGTTGACTGTTTTCTAATGCTGTAGGTATCATCGGAGCTGTAGCCAAAGACTTCTTCAACGGCAAGATAAAGATGGAAATTGTGAACCAGATCAAGGAAGTCGAGAGGATGGGAAAAAAGAACATATTGTTTTCCTCCTCAATCAAAGCCCCGCGTTCTTCGACAAAGCACGCACTGAAAATGCTTTTAAAGTATGTTTAAGTATTTGTATCCTCATGCTTTAATGATTTCACAGTCATATGCAATCTTATATATATATATATATATACAGTACTGTTGAGAATTAGTGTTTTGTTTGGGTTTATGCACTTTACAGAAAAATACACCTCTGTTGTCTTTCCAGGACTTTCCTGAAAGGTCCCTTCAGAAGAAATCTCTAAATCATGTAGAAAAAAATGACGCAGTCAGAAACTTGGTGCATCCAGAAAAGGGTAAAGATGGTTTAAAATTATTTGTTTTATGAGATGCACCAAATGTATTATTTGAATTCTACAGTTGAATATAACTCTTAACTGAGCAGTCAGTAAAGCTAAATGAATTTTTTTTTTTAATCGAGGAACTGATTTTCTGATGAGGTCTGACTCGTTATCAGCAACATTCATACATTTTCTTTGTAACGAATATATAAGTAAATGTAGTTTGAAATGGTATTGTGGTGTATGTATTGGGGATTAATTAGATTTTCTTTTTTTTTTTTTTTTCAACCTCAGGTAAAACTTTAAGGGCATTTGAGCCTGTGTATTCAGATAATCTGTGCATCGATCTGAAGACATTTCGCAGTGCCTTTCCTTTCCACATTGTGTTTGATGAAGAAGTAAGGGGTGATTGAGGACATTGTTTCTTCAAAATCTGAAATCGTTACATTTATTGCATATTTAAATATGGAACGTTACCAGTTGTGACGGGTGTTGATGATATGAGTGAGGACTAACCCCTCTGCTTTCACATAGTTTGAAAGCATTGTATTCAATTTTCTGCATTGCTGAGCGCTAAATAGTTTGAACATTGTTGTATTATTGCTCTTTTTATTCTTTTACTCGATGCATCCATTCAGCTCCAGGTCAGACAGGCAGGGGTGACTATTCAGAAAATCGTGCCAGGGTTACAGAGCAGGTGCGGCCAGCTGGATCAATATTTCAACATCTGCAGCATCCGCAAGTTCATTAATAGCCATTTTGTTTTGCGGACGCAAAGAGACAGAATGCCTATGGCTTGGAGAGAGAGACCCATGCTAGAACTGAGAGGTGAGAATTCTAGAAAAGGTGATGACTTAATGTATGTTATGTATGTCTTTTTATTACTCTTAATTCTGTATTTCACCTCTTCAGCCATTTATACCTTATTACTGCTGTTCTGTCTAAAATTATGTTTCCCCTATATGAGCACTATGTATATTCATTGAAATGAGATGTGCACAGCTGGGGGAGCTCCAGGAACAGATTTAACAACCACTGTCTTTGAAGAATGCATTCTGAACCATCAGCTTCCTGAATAATAGCGTAGATGCTTTTTAGACCAACCCCGCATATTGTACAGTCTGCATACTTGATTATTTTATCTTATTTATTTTCCAGATTTATATATTGTACACTTTGAAAAACATTTATTAACTACATTTAGAATATTTTTTTTTGCATTCATTCACCCATTTGCATGCATTCATTCATCCATCTTACCATTGATCAAAATGCATTTACACTGCAATTGCATAAATAATGCTATGAGATGAACGTTTTAAATATAGCAGTTTTGAAAAGAACTATGAAATTATTATGAAACTAAAACCGTCAGTAGGTGGCGTCAAGTCTTATAAGTAAACAAGTTTCACACCAGAATAAGTACATTTATAGAATCATTGTTTTGAATTGTTTTTTTTTTTCAAACCAGCTGATTCATTCATAAATGAAGCAAGTGACCACTGTCTCTATGAAATAATCATTGACTCACTGATTCATTCAAAAATGAAACCCTGCTGTGTGTTGTTGTGAGATGCAGCTTCTGCCTTGTTTGGAATGATTTTTATTAGCAAAATAGACCAAAAACAGTCAAAATTTAGAATATTTCTAAAACTAGTCAGTTTATATAATTAATCTGCATGTTATTGAAATTTGTATTGCTTAACTATATTCTGTAACTATATAAAATAAAAACAAGAACTTCCTTGTCAATGCCAGACTAGCATGCTAAGCGTAATGGAGGGCTATTGCCTATTGCTGATTTACCTGTTAATTGTGGTTGCTGTGGCAAGGGATCTTGAAGAGAGGCAGAAGTTCTTAAGCTGTCACGGAATTAGAACTTAAATGCAACTGTCGAGCAATCACTTAATTAAGAATTGATGCCACACTGACCAAATTTGAATAAATGATCTCATTGTGTCCACCTCACATATTTTTGTACCTTTAGGGAATATCAAATAAGCTTGTCTTTTTCTTACTTCCTTCTCCCAGGACAAATGTTATGGATGCCTCCATTGCGTTGCATGCTGTACCTAGCATCACCATTACTTTGCAGCTTGCAGGAGCTGGAGGAGCACTCCATGCACCTCTCTGATATTGCTCCACATGATGCTACACGTGACCTGATCCTGCTCAACCAGCAGCGACTGGCGGAGATGGAGCTCTCCAACCAGCTAGAACGAAAAAAGGAAGAGCTTCATCAGCTCTCAAAACACCTTGAGGAGGAAAAGCAGAAGACGGAGAATCTACTGTATGCCATGCTGTCAACCATGTGGCCAACCAGCTGAAAGAGGGCAAGAGAGTAGAGGCAGGTGAATCAAAGAAAAAGATGGATGGTTGGGAGCAGACAATGCAAAACGTATGGTTTCTGTGAGACAACAGAAGTGTGCCTTATAGTATAAAGATCAACTCTGGCCCTCAAGGTCCACAAAGGCAAAGTTTAGCTCCAACCATGATCATACACACCGGAACAAACATCAATTAAGTAATCAAGTTATTCAGGATGACTAGAAAGTTACAGGCAGGTGAGTTTGATCAAGTTATATTGGTGTCTCCTCTCCACCAATAAACTGGTGTGTGGTGGGCGTTCTGGCACAATATGTCTGCCGTCGCATCATCCAGGTAGATGCTGCACACTGATGGTGGTTGAGGAGACCCCCCCCCTCTATGTAAAGCACTTTGAGTGCCCAGAAAAGCGCTATATAAATGTAAGGAATTATTATTATTAAGTTAGGAGCTAAACTTTGCAGGAAAGTGGACCTTGAAAGCTAGAGTTGAGAACTCCTGGTGTAAATCTAGGCAGTCGTTCCTTTTAAATTCTTAAGCCTAAAGTATACTTTGGATGTTAACATTCGCTACACTCCGCTTTCTTTGTGTCTGTGTGGATGTGCATACAACAATTCATAAACGAGGTTTGGAATGTTTTGAAGAGTTCACTGGGTACTGTGCATATGTCAAACTAGTCCATCCACAATCATCTGTGGTTGAGTATACTCTGAAAGTTGCACAGACACCGATGGAGTGGAATAACAGGCTTGAGGCCATAAAAATTACAAATGCACAGCAAGATTCAACAATTGAATCAAGAGTTGAATCAGGATTGTTAAATGAGGGAGACATACAAAAAATGCAGTGGTTGGGGGTCCCCTGGACCGGTTTGAGAAGCACTGCTCTAGGGCATCTTTGGCTTAGGATTTGTTTTTCTTTATGCATTTCCTTGGAATAATTCAGTCCATGCTGGACAAAATGCCTCAGGAGGACTTCAAACTGTTTCTAAGACATGGTATAACACATCAATACTCTACTGCTGGGCTCCATGATGCAGAGATCAGAAACCCCTTCCACAAAGGCACTATGAACTTATGGTGTGTATTGAAGTTGCTTATGTCAAAGTGCTGTCTAGAGAGGGTAATTGCGGATTAGGTCTACTTGCAGCTCAGGTGTCATCCAAACATCCTTGTGACGAGTAGGATGGGGCTGAGAGCAGTGGGAGTGAAGTGAGGCCGGAGGAGTGAATGATAATAGCGACACCTGTGCCACTCACCAGTCTCGAATTCCACGGAGGAGCTCCGGAAGGATAAAAGGAGGAGTGACGATAGTGAAGGATGAGAGAGGACCAGGCCTGGGACACTTTAGTTGTGGTTTTGTTTATGTTTATGAAGGTAGCCTGTGAGGGGTCTGTGAGTTTTGACAAATGTCTGCCGGTTCCCGCCTTCTTCCCTTAACTATAAACGGTGTTACAATCCAATCATCCAAACATGTGATGTCTTGGGCCATGGTAACTTAGGCCATGTTACCTCCAAACCAGGCAGTGATTTGCTCTGTGAGAGGATTCTTCACAGCCCCAGTATAGAAAGCACTCAGCCTGCTGTGGGAGACCTTGAACCTGGTGTCATAAGGGGTAGAGGTGCTGATGCGCCCTTTTCACCAAGCTGTTTGTGTGTTGTCCAGCAGAGATCTTCTGTGAGATGGATCCCAAGGTATTTGAAGCTGGTCACCTTCTCGACAGCAGCCACAATGGTTATCGGGAACTGTAGTTCCTCACCTGCTTACCCCCATATTTGACGATAATCTCTTTAGTCTTGGTGGCACTCAGGAAGAGATTGTTAGGATGTCCACTTAGGCCTTCTTGTCATTATTAGTGATGAGGCCACTCTGATGTTGGCAAAGTTCACTTTTTCCATGATTTGTTGGAGCTGTGTTTGGTCGTGCAGTTGCTGGTGTCAAGGGATTAAAGCACCTGGGGGCATCTAGTCAGGAAGGAGGGTTCAGTCCAAGGTTCTGAAGCTTTTTGTGAAGAGACAATGGCGTTAAAACCAAAGATGTAATCTACAAACAGCATCTGCATGTAGTTCCCTTTCCTCTGATCAAGCTGGGAAAGGGAAATGTGTAGGGTGTGGTTAATAGTGTCATCTATAGGGTTGGGTATCGTTTGGTTTTTTTTCGATACCGGTGCCAAATCGATACTTTTAAAACCGTTCCGGTGCCTGAACCGATACTTATAAATAAATAAATAAATAAAGGATTAGGCTATTAGCACTATAAACACATGATGTCTGTTTCATTCATACTGGACGCCAGAGGGCACCCTCGCACAGAAAATCCACATATCCAGTCACAGAAGTAGAGAATTCATGACTCTCCAGGAAATCCCTTATATGGACAAAGGCATGGCTATTATAGCTGTAACTGAGTAAACAACATATAAATGTTTTGAATGATAAAACCAAGACAACAAACACTTGACTGCGACAATATAGTTTATCTGTGTTATTTAAGCCGGTGATGATGCTTCTTATGTCCGTTTCGGAGAACTAGAGGACAAATATTTCAATCGATCGCTCAGGCATGGCAGCGAAATGAGGCACTGAAATCTGCGTTCGGATTTGGTTCTAGTACATACCGGTTACATAGGTACCGGGTTTCGGTACCCAACCCTAGTCATCTGTGGACCTGTTGGATCAGTATGCAAACTGTAATGGGTCCAGGCAGCTGGGAAGGAAGGAGCTCTGATGTAGGCTCTGATCAGTTTTTTCAAAGGGCTTCATCACTTTAAAAGTGAGTGCTACATGACAACAGAGTCCAAAGAGAAAGGACAGGGGTTTTGGGGACAGGAATCATGAGGTATTATTTAAAGCATGTGGGAACAACACATTCGTTGAGGAAGAGGGTAAAAATTGTCGTAAAGACTGGTGATAGCTGGTTAACCCAAATTTCTAGCACACATTCTGGTATATTGTCTGGGATGCTATCTTTCATGATCTAAGGAAACACATTTAACATAGGAAGTGAAATAAAGATATCGCAGAACAAAATATCAACTATCATCAAGAATCTTTTGTAAACATAAGACCCCTAGAAACACAGAAATGTGACTACCTCCTTCCCATGCTAGACACACCTAGGCTTAGGACTTCTGATCGGGAGAGGTCCTTGTCCATTAGGCACCTGTGGAGCAGGAGACCACCATGGCAGAGTCAGTGGAGGAGAACACCATGGTGGAATTGGTGGAGCAGGAGACCATCACAGCAGTGCCAAGGTAGGAGAACAGGTGGAGACAAGCGATCGTAGGTGGTGGATCCAAGTACCTTGGCTGAGGTGACAATCCTGAGAACCACTGGTGGGTCTGGCTGGCTAAGAGACTGTGGTCAAGCCGGTAAAGCCAGAGGCACCGGCAGAGCAGAAAGGTGAGGAAGAATCAGGAGAGCAGATGAAGACCATGGCAAAACCAAAAGAGAAGGAACAATTATCCTGGGTAGGGATTAGCAGGAAGTCTTTCATGCTGGATGAGACCAAGGGAGGATGAAGAGTTAGGGACCCAGGTGGAACCAAGGGTAAATTATGCTTGAAGAAACCAGCAGAGGAGGAAGATCTAGGAGACCATTTTTCAGCTTTGGTAATCAAAGATGGTAATCAAAGACTATTACCCTTTTTACCGTCTATAAGGTGACTATTACAGCATGTCATAAGGGTTTCATTGAGACAACACCTTCATCCAGAAGTTGCGACTGACTTTACTCCAATATTGTGATGTATTTCTGAGTGAAATGAAATTGCAGGGTTTGATATAAGTGCACCTCCTCGCCAGCTCCGCATTTATGCCAGACAGCATTTATGCAAAGCGATTGCTAATGAACTACTTCATGGTGTTTATGTTGTAGATAGTTTTTTTTGTTTATCTTTGTGAATGAGCAGGTGGAAGCAGTAAGTCATAGATATTTCATAATAAGAGTCCCAGTGTACATTGGTCTTGTTTGTAATTAAAAGTCCCACATAATTCATAAAGTCACAATAAACTGTTTATTACTTTTCAATAAACAAATAGACCCAAAGGTAGACAGATCTTGGAAGAATAACTCCTATTCATTTTTTTTCCATACCATGGATCACATCTTAATTTTACATTGCTTTTCCTTTTAGGTGAGTGTGAAGAGTGCACTGTCCTCTTCAGCGATGTGGTGAGCTTCACCAACATCTGCTCTGAGTGTGAACCCATCCAGATTGTTTCCATGCTCAATTCCATGTATCTGAAGTTTGACCGTCTTACCACTGTACACAATGTTTACAAGGTGAGCATTAGTTTTGAGGAAGACTATTGATTTTAATGTGTTGCAACATGTGTTCTGCAGGTTGAGACAATTGGAGATGCTTACATGGTTGTCGGTGGTGTGCCCATCCCAATGTCAAGTCACACTGAGCGTGTGGCCAACTTCGCCCTGGGCATGATCATAGCTGCAAAAGAGGTCACTAACCCTTGTGACTGGTGGCCCTATTCAGGTGATTGACGGTTATCTTTGATTAATACTTCAGCCTTGAGATCAGTCTTTCAGCCTGTAACCTCAAACTGTACCTGCTTTCCTGTAATTGACATTTCATCCCCAGCTGTTTTGGGGATTTAGAAAAGAGTTGGAATTTATTTTTGGAGTTTTTTGTCCCAGATTCGAGTGGGCTTGCACAGCGGACCGGTCTTGGCAGGGGTGGTTGGTGAGAAGATGCCTTGGTATTGTTTGTTTGGAGACAGTTAATACGGCCTCCCGAATGGAGAGTCATGGACTGCCTGACAAAATCCACCTCAGTCCTAGTGTTTATCAGTGAGAAGCACAAAAATATGTCCTCTTTCTTAGTTACTTCAAATAATCTCTGTTTGGACCTGTAAAGATGCAATGTATATAAACATTAACGTAGATTGATACTTGACTCTAGATGAGAATCTTGACTTAAATCTCTTTGGCTGATTTCTTCTTACCAGTGCTCTAAGAAATAAAGGCTATCAGATGGAGGAGCGTGGAGAGATAGAGGTAAAAGGTAAAGGAAGAATGCGCACCTACTTCCTGCAGAGGAACATAAGAGTCATAGAGAGTGAGATCATGGGGCTTTTGGTGCCCAATGCTGACTCAGACAGGAAGATGAATCATTCTACACAAGCTTCACAGCTACTTCACTCTAGGCCAGCATTAAAAGGTCTGTTGAATGTCTCTTTATCATTTGGTTACCAGTCATAAGCAACGGCATATGTATTGTTGTCCCAATATACATTCTTAAGCCCAAATTATACTTTAGTTTTTGCGCGAGGGTGCACACAAATTTTGTCACAAGACTATCGTGCGTGTATTGTACGTGCACCACCCGATTTTTGTAACTACGCATTCTTTGTATGCACAGGTCGCACATGCACATTGACTTGGTTTTGCACTAATCACTTGTTCCACAAGGTGGCAGCACTGACTAAAATTGTTCTATCACAGTAGAAAACGAAACTAAAGAGAGGGAACAACAACAAAATAGCGGAGACTGCAGCAACAACAGACCGCTGCATTGACGAATGCTTGTGTGAGAGGTTTATGAGATTGCCGCAACTTTAGTTTAAAAGAGTACAAAGATTATTTTATCGGTCATAACTTCTGGAGAAAAATAGCGCAGACACTGGGAAAAGAAAAAAACTTTCTTGAGTGGCTGTGTCAACCGTTGCATACGCTATCAAATGGAGTTTGAAAAGCTGCGTGTTTGACACGCATACACAAGTGTAACAAAAACAAAATATACTTTGGGCTTTAATGAGGCCAGAAGTCCCATCATTTAGTGGGAGAACTTTAGATGTTAGATAAACTATTTTATATTGTATTAAATATATTTGATTACTTATACAGTGGTGGCCAAATTATTAGAACACACGACAGATCTGAAAATATTTTTTTCTTTTTTTGCCTCCAAAACATGATTTCATTTCATAATGGAAGTCAATGGGCACCTGGAACTGTTTGGTTACCTACATTCTTCAAAATATCTTTTCATTTTAATTTTTTGGTGAATTGTCCCTTTAATATAAAATAAACATATAACAGCACATATAATATGAAATGAAATATGGAGATAGTCCAACAGAGGGCAAACCTCCCACACGATGTACTGAACCTGAGCACAGCACTATAACAGGTATCACCTTGCAGTACAGTAGAAATAAAAAAAAATGTAATACAACTGTTTAAAAAAAAGTAAGTTTTATTGATAACAAAAGGGTGCACTGACATTGCTTATTCACACTGACTGCTTTATTCACTAATAGGTAAGCCACGAGTTTCGGAGAGTTACGGGAGTCTTTACGGTGAGGACGAGCCCTCTGAGCTCACAAAGGACGGCACACCCAACAAGACAGATAATAAGAATTCTTCAGCTGATAAACGCAGCAAGCATGTTCACACTAGGTTCTGCTTGTTATTCTGACCCGTTTCTTGAGCCCAGATGTATCCAATATGTTGCACTGTAACTCTAAAGAGTTTAATATAATGACCTAAGCTGTTAATATGGAAATTGTATGTCAGAGACAAGTTAATGGTCATGTACTAAATTGTTTTTGAAGTGTTTTCTACACCTCAAATAGTCTATGCGATAAATATTTCTGTTTTTAGCCTTTAGATGTGACTATTTTCACTTTATTATTTTTACAAATGAGGGGCTTTGTTTTACCTTTGGGTTAAACGGGGAAGTGAAACCTAAAGAAATGTCAACCCCTGAGCAATAATTGATTTCAGGAGTGTAAAAAAGAAGCCTTTGGACTGTCACCCCTGATACCTTGTGCAGATCTTTCATTATCTTAACTAAATAATATGTGTAAACCTTCCTTTGGCTTTCTCTTCTTTGTAGCAAAAGTGTCACTGCTTAAATACATTTTAACATGATTTAATAACAGTTTTTATTTAAAGGGATTTTTCACCCAAAAATGAAAATTCTATCATCATTTACTCAACCTCAATGAGTTTCTTTCTCATGGTGAACACAAAAGAAGATATTTTAGAAAGATATTGATAATCAAACAGTTGACGGTAGCCACTGACTTCTATAGTTTAAAAAAAAAAATAAAATACTGTGGAAGTCAATGTTACCGTCAGCTGTCTGGTTACCAACATTCTTCAAAATATCTTCCTTTGCTTTGGAACAACTTAAGAACGAGTAATTATAAGAGAATTTTCATTTGTGGGAGAACTATCACTTTAAACATGTTTTTAAGTAAACTGTTATGTTAAAGTTGAGCAAGCTAACGCTGAATAAAATAGTGGGAGATTTTGTGGAGAACAAACTGATGTAAATAATGTTCATCATTCAAAGCGCTATGAACTAGCAATTACACCAAACTCAGTACACTCTAAAAAATGCTGGGTTGTTTCAACCTAATGTTGGGTCAAATATGGACTAACCCAGCTGTTGGGTTAAATTTTGGTTACATTTTTAAATTAACTTTTTAACCCAACAGTTGGGTTAGTCCA
Source organism: Sinocyclocheilus anshuiensis (assembly GCF_001515605.1). Taxonomy (NCBI): domain Eukaryota; kingdom Metazoa; phylum Chordata; class Actinopteri; order Cypriniformes; family Cyprinidae; genus Sinocyclocheilus; species Sinocyclocheilus anshuiensis. Next base: position 730,061 of record NW_015558598.1, on the reverse strand, counting down.
TATTTGACCCAATCAACCCAATTTTGGGTCAAATATGGACTAACCCAACTGTTGGGTTAAATTTTGGTTACATTTTTAAATTAACTTTTTAACCCAACAGTTGGGTTAGTCCATATTTGACCCAAAATTGGGTTGAAACAACCCAGCATTTTTTAGAGTGTATAGTGAGCGGGAAGCGCATGTCTCCTCTGGTTCTTCACACAAGCAGACACCCGATCCAAATGCCAGTGGGACTGACAGGTCATCGGACGAGACCATGGGATGACTTGAGTTTCTTTAGCTGGATGAATTTGAGAAACCAAATCTGTAACAGGAGTCAAAGCGTTGAGGTCAGGTGTGGGTATTAATTCACCGCAGGACTAAAAACGCATTGGGATAGAGTTTGACCGCATTACTGCACTTCCTCTTTGTCAGCTTCACAAGCATCCGTTTTGTGGGTGTTTCTGTTTCTCCCGCCATTAGTTTGGGCTTCACGAGTCTGTTTCCTCTATCGCTTGGAGTTCACAGGTGCTTCTTTCTGACAGGTGTTCAGCCAGTACAGGTCGATTGGTGTAAATGTCATCCACTGGCAACAGGAAAGTCACCGTCTTGACTTTGGCTCTAAAATGTCAGATATAACAATTAGCATAAAAGTTACTAAGTGCTAGTTAATATTTCATACCGACTAAAGCCAAACTCACCTGTTTTTGTTGACATACTCCTGAAGGGAATGTCTGTTGGTTAACTTCTCTATGTCTGGTTTAGCATAGGCACTAGAAGGACGGCTGTGTGAACCATCATGTAGTTTTGCCCATTTATTGTTGTTCACAGTCTCCTCGTATCGTCTCGGCTTGTGCAAAATCTCATTCTTTCGAGAGTTTCCGTTCATGGAGTTTGACGATATGGAGTATCTTCGCACGGTCATAATAATGTTTTCTATAGAAATAAAGCAGAAGGCATGTACTATAACCTCTTTTTGAATAACAACCAATACTTGACTAAGAATGGCATTACTGGTTTGGAAAGAGATAAATGTATCATTTTCAACAGTGCATTTATCATGAATGGGCAGGGGTGGGCAACTCTGTCCTTCTAGGTCCATGGTCCTATCTACAGTTTTCAATCTACAGAATCTAACCACAGTCTTCAGAACTGCTTAAAAATGACAGGCTTTGTGTTTGAGCTAAACTAGGGCTACATCGTCTCTTTTCCTCAAAGCTTTGGCCTGCAAACTGATGAGATAGCGTATTTGTTCTGCAAAAATTGAGGTTTTTGAAGATGCTCTTCTTAATGGATAAATTTGAAAACAGCGTGAAGACAGAGGTATTTAAAAAAATGATGATGCATGTTTAGTGACGTGATACATATTGTTCAAATCTGTTTTTTTCAGTATGTGCCTGTTATGTGCTATTCACTTTCACAGTTTTGCTAAATATATATGTTACTTTGTACAATCTTAATATGACATTCTTGTAAAGATGACACATTTGAACTGCGCATTTGCTGGCCTGAAGCAAAACGTGGGCAGTTGCATTTTAGACCAAACTTATAATGGTGTTTGAGTGCGACCTGGATGCACCAATACATGGTGAGATTTTGATAATAACATGATTGTGGCAAAGTAATAGTGTGAGAACTTAACTATGTCTGTTCTCTCTGTACCATCTCAGTGCGCTTTTATGAGGTTTTAAGCATACACAGTAAGATAATATTAGCGTTTTCTGATGTTTCAGTGTGAACTAGAAACTTTTGGAAAATGCTCAAAAAGACTAGTGTGGCTGGACAGTGTTTTGAAATTGAAAACACTATTTCCAGATGTATCTGGATTAATGTAGACATAGCGTATGCCAGAGTTGTCCAGTCTTGCCTTAGGGCCTACTATGGGACCGTAATTAAACAATAGGTATTACTGTATATGCACAGTGTGAAAATATAAAACAACAACAAAAAGAGCAATGTATGTAAATATAAAATGACAGGTTGCCTCTAAAACATTCTTTACCAGGTAATATCCAAATTATTTTAAAATGACTTTATTATTAGTCAAAACTGTTATTTAACATCACCACTGAGTAAGCCTTTTTAGTCAGGTAAAATAGATAAACCTACCTGATAGCAATTGTATGTTTAACAGTAACACTATATTCTGATAGTCCACATTCTACTGTCTGTAAGTTTTCAGCTACAGCAAGCAGTCATTAAAATGTGCTTAATATCTGCTAACTCTTTACTGCGATGGTCTCCCAACAGATATTCTACTGACTATAAGTAACTTTGCAAGTACTTGTCAGCTTATTCTACTAACCCTAACCTAAAAGTCTACTAATACTCTAAAGAGAGTTAGTTGACATGTAGTTATTTATGGTCAGCAGAATTTCTAAAGGAGACATCAAAATAAAGTGTAACCATTTTTACAGTCAGGCTGCTTATTTGCATTCCACTGGATTAAGATGTGACACACGCTTATTAAAGTTTGAGCAACACTATATATTTATTTACCTTTGTACTGTGCTTCAAGTTGTGGTGCGGACACGTTTCGTCTCAGGCTGGCGTGGATCGAGCTGTCCTGTGACCCGTCTTTCTGCTTCACTGAGTCTAAGGCTGAAGCCGGCCAGTCGAGCTGCCCACGGAGTGCTTTGTTTTCGCTCTCCAGCTTTCTGATCTCATTCTGCATTTCAGACATGACCTGCGCCAAGCTCCGTCCGCTCTCCATGCTTCCAGACTATCCGTCCATTCGAGTGCAGCATAAAGAGTCCTCTTTCCACCCCTTATATTGTTCCTCTCCCACAGCGTCTTTCAATCTCAGTCCAAATCTTGTCCCGAGGAGATTATGGAGATTTCACCAGTTATACAGCTGAACGCGTTCGGGTGGTTGGCCCTTTGGGCCTCGGGACAATGTTTTATTAATCACAGACAGAGTGTTGAGTTTCCTTCGTTAGCTTTGCCCAGAATGGAGTATATACAGGTAAAATCACCATACAAAGTAAACAAAATAGACATAGAACACTTAGCTGCAAGAACATCTTGGTTAATTTTCTTTCTCTGAGAGGACAAATGCAATTAAGTTGTCATCAGACGGAGATGAAGATCTGCGATAGATTCAGTGGTAACTGATGCGCCTCCCCAGGAGCTTAAAAAATTCATCAGGTCAGTCAACAAGCAGCAACAAATCTAGGATGGAAAAGTTCCCCATAAGCATGTCCTTATTACATGACCCCTTCACATCCGCCTGACAATTGCTATTTGATAATGGATTCAAATAACTATTTTGGTGGTCTACTATTTATATACCAGTTTTGGTGTCATCAGATATGATTTTTTTTCACATTATGTCTAAAAAATGTCTTCCATTTGTTGTTAAAGGTTTCAGCATTGTGCAAACAGAATGAAGACTGTAGTTGCATATTTATTGCAACTAAAGCAGTTGGCATATAAATATGTTCATTCGCAATCATTCTGTTCTCAGTTCTAGGAGACTTTGCCAATGTCCATACCAAAGTAAATAAGAATATTTAGCAACAGAAATTATAGACGTCAACAAGTTGTACACCTTAGAAACAAGCGGAAGCGACAATCAGTGAAAACCAAGCACAATCATTGAGCAATTATCTGTAATTAGCACCCTTAAAGAAATGTTTGTGTTATTCATACACCATTATCCAAGTGTCATTATGAGCTCCAATGAATATGCATTTGGCAAGGCAGCATAAAAGAGAGGTTAAGGATATTACCCTGTAGTTATAGCACAGAAACAAGAATAAAGAATACTGTGTTTGAGTCTAACAAAGAATTAATTCTAACAAATACACATCAAATAAAAAGTGTACAACAGAACATACAATGGGGGAAATGACAGAAAATTGCCCTAAGCACAAAATGGCTAAGCTCAGTATGCAGTTGTTGCTGCTTTAATATTTTTTCTTCTCTACACATTACTGTGATCACAATTTAATCAAAGACAACATAGGGTGGTTTAAACATTTCCCATATTTGACAAACAAGAAATGCTGTACTTGTTTCTCTGTTCTTTTTGCACATAAGCAAATATATTGTATTAGATTAATGAAATGTAAAAATATGATCTTTTTTTAACCGTTATGAGGTCAAAATGACATTCACGTACAAAATGATTTAAAAAAGACAATGTGAAAATGATGATCTTTGTTTGTTTTTGTTTCCTCATTGTCATAGTGCCAAAACCACAGGCATATTTGCTATTTAATACCAAAACATTGTCTGTATGTTGTTAACCGAAAGCTATCTGATTCTCCAGTTTGCACTCTAGACTCTGACTCATGCATGAGGCTGTCTGTGTGGGAGAGAAACCCTATCACCCAAATGGTCCTGTGCATGGTCGTCATGACAACCGCTGATTATTGTGAAGCAACCGTTCAAAACAAAATTATTTTCAGAGTCCTAAACTAAATCTTGCACCATCTGTAGAGTGACATTTTATCTTTTGTAATTTTATTATGCAGTTTAAAGCACAATAAAACCAAACCACACATAAATATAATATTTTAAATGTGTTTAAAAAATAATAAATAAATAAATATATTTTTAGAAATATAAAAATATTTCTACAACTATAGTTATTTATAGATATAATTATTTTGCACAAAAAAAATAAAATAAGCTGACACAACCTTTGCTAATATTTTTGAAATAAACATAAGATTTGAGATGGGTCTGTAGTTATAATTCACTCGGGTGTAGATGTGGATTCCTACTGTAATGAGACACTTAATAAACGCCAGCTTGCACATTCTCGGGCTGTGACCTGTGTTGAGAAGAGGCTCTCAGTTCCTTCAGTAGTTTAGTGGGTGTGGGTATAACATGTGATTGACTTTGATGCAGCAGTAAGCTTGGAAAGCTCTGCTATAGTAATAAAGATCTGCGGTTGTTATTGTGGGATGATATTTGAAGCTTAATACTGTGGTGCTGTTATTGGTTGTACATTCAACAGTTGTATTTCTAAACTTTTCTATTTTATCACTGAAAAAAAATCATAAAGTCATTACTACTAAGCTGTGTTGGAATATTTAGTTTGGGCAACATCTGATTATTTGTTATTTAATATTTTCAATGAGTTTGCAGAGATGCTCGGCCCAAGTAGCTCTAGATACTGTCCTTCCATGCAGTTCAGAAACCTTTTAATTTTTTTCCCCCATTTGTGCTCAAGGTTATGAGTTGCTCTCTTGAGAGTGTGAGTTTGACTGCTGTACCATGGTGCAGGGTGTTTCTCTCGAACCTTTTTAACCTGATGGGAGCAACAGTATCTTGCATGCAATGTGACAGTCCTCTAGTTCTAGCTATGCTGCTGTCTTGAGGCTGTGAGTGTGTTTGTTATACCACAGTGTCAGACTGCTCTGCATACTTCTTTAAGCACAAAGGAGCAACAATATCTGGGGTGCTAGAAAATAAAGAATCCTTAGTTTATGTTGAAACATCAAGTGCTTCAGAAAGATTGTTAATAAAGCAATCTTTAGTAGTAGAAATGATAGTTCCACCATATTTATAACATGGAGTTGATTTTACAGTTTTAGCTGAACGGAGCATACCAGAGACCAGGTAATGATCATAGATATTATGCTGCATGCTGTAGGATTTAGTGCCATCAATGTCCATTTGACAGTATTAAATCTAAGGTATGATTACGATGATGTGAGGATCTTGACACGTTGTCTAACCCCAGAATTTCTAAAAGTTAGGATGTTTATTATTATTATCAGCAGGGATGTTAAAATCCCCAACATTTTATAGGCAATCCGTACTGATTCAGATAGAAAACATCAGCAAATTCCTTGATAAAGTCAAGGTGGTCTTTATGCAGTAAAAATGTCAAAATGGATTTAACGTTTGTATTAGATATAGCTATGCAAAGACCATCACCTAAAAGGAATTATACCTGAAACTAGATATTTTAGTAACACTGAAAATATTGCTAAACTGTAGCAACACCTGCCCCTTTTTCTTTCAGGAAGTGAAAACACAATACATAAGACAAAAACTAGGTTACATAGCATTTTATAGAAGGCTAGATATTAAATTGTGACAGTCATATTCATATTTATAGCTCACATTTTAAATAATTTATCATAAGTGCTGAAAATTAAAAGTTAAAATAAGAACTACAGTAAAAGAACCAAATGAAATTAAATGAAATAAATAAACTCAGGAATAATACAATACAGATTTAATAATTAAGCAAGCACATTTATAACCATGCCAGTATAGCTAAAAATCATACGAATAAGATTTAAAACAATGTTTATTTTAAGGCTGTTTATGGGAAACCTGCAGCTGTCAAATGTGATTGGATGGGGGAAATCTGGGCGGGCATTGATTCTGCTTTGGGCTGGAAATTTTTCCTAAACCTGGTAACCCTGAGCAGAGACCCTGCATGGTCTCCGAGGCCTCAAGCACATTATAGTAATGGTTTTAGGAATGACATGACACTTTATCTACACAATATTTATGACATTATTTTCAGTACTTCAGTATTCAATCAGTGTTCAGTCACAAATATGATCGCTAGACATTAAGAATTATTCAGAAGTGTCTGAACTTCGTCCACACCAAATTCTATGGGTTTAGTAGCCTAAGCATAGATCACCTGGACCTGGGATCGTTAATGAAGAATAAAGCTAGACAGCGTGTTATAGTGGAGCTTGACAAAAGCGTGTTGTCTACTCATTTCCTAAAGGCTCGGATTGATTCAGTGATCACACATGCATGCACCTTTTACAGAGACTGAAGAGCTCAGCCATGATCTGTCATTTGTGTTCAGAATTTCTGTTGTATCTGCAGAAGGGAAGGAAATGAACAGAGCACAGCTCTTTCTCTCTCCAGGAAAACTGTCTTGGGTGGAATGCCAGTGATGATTTTTGACAGAAAACACTAGAAAACAGACTAGAAAGCACTACATAACTTATCTTGCTAAAATTAATAAATTAAATTAAATTATTAAAAATGTAACAGTGTTTAATTTAAAATGTTTTAAATTAAAATATATGCATAGGAGAGGGTGAGAGACTCAACCAGAACATACAGATGCCAATTTACTCACATCTGCGCAAGAGTTGTTGAATAGGAAAGGAGGTGTGGTGTTTTATGATGTAAAAGTCAAAACTAAATCCAGTAACAACAGTCTTTAATGTCAGCAAGCGTGGAAGAACAGGTCATCATCAACTTAATTTCTCCCTCTGGTTCCTTTTACCGCCACCTAGCGGTCACACTCTGAATCACACAATACATCTTCCCTCTACTACTTCAGTAAATAAACACATTTCAATTGAAATAAATTACTGCAATGAAGGCGGCAAAAATAGTTTCAAAAAGACTGTTACAATCATAACTAACCTAACATAACTTCACCCAAAGGCTGCTCTTAATACTTCAAATCTCAGTCAGTTACATTTACACTTTTGTGCCACTTTGGTTTAAATGTAGTACATTGCTGTTTGGGAGAAGAATTTTGTACCCACACGCTTTTCCACTGTTAGGGTTAGGACCTAAGCGATGAATTCTGAGCCTCACTCTCTCCCCTTGAGCAAAACAGGAGGCTTTCGATACAATTAAGCACACTTCTTTTTCACTTGAATGCATTACATTACTTTTGTGTTGCCTTTTCTCATATTTTTTTGCAAATGAAAAAGGCCTTTAACATCAAAAGAAAAAAAAAAGAAAAAAGAACATGCCTCAGGCTGCAAACTGCAAATTCAAAAGCACAAAAAAAAAAGAATTGCAAATTCAAAAGTTCAAACAAACCTTTCAGCTGTGCTTCAGGAGAGCTGTCAGTCCATACATTGGAAAACAAAGTAACCGGCATTTCATATTTGAAAAAGTAACTCAGATATTTCCCTGTAAATTAAAAAGTAATGTGTTATTTTGTTAGTTCATCTGATTATACAACTTGTGTTACTTGTAATGCGTTACCCCCAAAGGGTAGAGGTGAGGCTTGGATCTACATGCAGCTTAACTTTTCTTTATTTAAACAAATTAACAAAGATCACAACTAGAGATCTGACAGAAGGTAAACAGGCCAGCTCTGCAAACATCAGCTATATTCTGTCAAATATAAAAGCCATTTCACACCAAAAGTGAAATGAATAAGCCTCAGGCTGAAGGAAATGTAAATTCAAAATACTCAAACAAACCTTTCAGCTGTGCTTCAGGAGAGCTGTCAGTCCATACATTGGAAAACAAAGTAACCGGCATTTCATATTTGAAAAAGTAACTCAGATATTTCCCTGTAAATTAAAAAGTAATGTGTTATTTTGTTAGTTCATCTGATTATACAACTTGTGTTACTTGTAATGCGTTACCCCCAAAGGGTAGAGGTGAGGCTTGGATCTACATGCAGCTTAACTTTTCTTTATTTAAACAAATTAACAAAGATCACAACTAGAGATCTTTTCAGAAGGTAAACAGGCCAGCTCTGCAAACATCACAAAGTTTAAGTCAATACCGGACACTGAACTGAGAAAACTGAGGGAATAAATACACGGGTAAACAAGGAACCAAACAAGACACAGGTGATGAACATAATCAATGCAAACAAATTAGCATATGAGAGCTAAAAAAATAAAAATAAAATAAAAGACAGGTAAACAAATGAAATGAGTCTCATGAAATGAAAATGAGACCAAAAACAAAAGCATGTATGTATATGCCAGCTATCAAATGTTGAATCAGGAACCAGAGCAGAGTTGACTTCTTCATCTAACAATAATAAAAATGTAAAATGACCAACAGATCTTCTAAAATGTCAACTTAATTAGAGGCAACAACAGTCACTCTTAGACTCACAGTCTAATATCCGCTTAGGGATATTGTGTAAACGCAGTGCTGTGTGTGGCCTGGAGTGGTATCTGAACGCCTGGCTCGGAAGTTTGCGCCGCTCTCTCATCCCGTCTTTGCTCCCCGAGTGCTATACTGCAAATAATGGTTAGCACTACACCACCCACCACAAGCAGCACTGTGCCTATCCAGCCAGTGTAGATCGCTGATCCGAACTCCCGTGCCAATACAGCACCAGCTTTCGAAGCAGTTAAATGTGTAGTCCAGGAAATCACCACCAGTAAAACCAGTCCACTCACAACAAACATGGGCCCAGATGCTATTTTAAACGATACGTTCTTAGGGTATCGTATCCAGCCAAGAGGGTAAACTGCAATGGCAAGAGCTCCCAATCCTATGGATGTGATGACGAGGATTTTCCAGGTGTTAAAGTGCTCGGTTAGATTCAGCAGAGACTGATAGAAGGCGCAGTGAAGTCTGCCAGTCGTGTGGTGTTGCCAGTTCAGCCAAACTCCATCCCAGTACAATGGAAGTGTTGTTGTGATGTTTTCCACCATTCCGGTTACATGCCACATGGGTAGAAATTTTGTAAGGATAGAGCAAAACCAGCCCGTACTGGCCAGCCCTAAAACAGCGAACTCTACCCTAATATTCATGTCTGTGTTTATTCAGCAGCGCCGAGCTGAACTATTTCTCATAGCATGGAAACTCACTTTACTGCATTCCAGCTGTGGGTGGAGAGACACGCTGCGGTTGAAACGTGGAGGATCCCTTTGTGTTTTTGCCATGGTTTCATAACAAATCCCTCTGTTTCCTCACACGACGAGACATGAATAGGGAGCAGTTGAATGTGCAATACTGACAAGGTTTAGATCCTTACTAAGTAGTCTTTGAAACTATTTATTTTGTGTTGTTTTCTTTTTGGGAAAATGCCGTCCATAAAAAGTTCATAGCTTAAGCAAACAGCTCAAGGCCAGCGGTGGCAAGAGAGCCTGATCTTGCTTTCCTAGCTACAGCTCTTTTGTTCTTGTTCCTCAAAGATGTCTTTGTTTGGTCACACTAATCGACAAATTCCACCAGTATAGGAAGAAAAAACTTGAGAGGTCAAACAGAAGAACTTGGTTCGACAACATTCCAGTGATTCCTTCTTAATAGGTAGCACTTTATTTCAGTGGTGTACAATTCTGCTTCTGGAGGGCCAATATCCTGCAGAGTTTTGTTGTAACTTACTCCAACACATCTGCCTGGAAGTTTCCAGAAGACCGTGTTTTGCTGATTCAGGTGTTTAATTCAGATTGGAGCCAGCTTTCATCAGTACAGGGAAGCAAAAAACACCCATATGGATATAAATGAATCATCTTTACTTGCAGTACAGAGTCAGAGTGGTTCACAAGCTTCATAGGCAATAAAAAGCTGCTTCGTTATTAACAAACTATAGAAGACATTTGCAAGTCAAATATCCACCTCAGCCAGAGCTCTTTTTGTTTTCTGTCTTATAAAATAAGCCGTTACCAGTGCTGGGAAGATTACTTACAGATTGTAGTCCGTTACTGATTCCAAATTACATGAGAAAAACTAATAATTAGTAACATAATCCATTACATTACACATTTTGGGTAATATAATCAGACTACTTTTAGATTACTTTTGACCCAATTCACTTATCAAATTGATTTAAATAGGATAATATTGTACAATATTAATATAAAAATACAAAGAGAAAGAAAATATATTCCATTCATTGTTATTAGCATTATGAAGTGCATTACACATTACATTACATCAAGGTTTCCCAAACTGGGGTTCGTGAAGAAATTGCCGAGGGTTTAATGGAAAGCATATAATCAATTAAACCATGAAAATGCAAAATAAAAAAAAAATATATAATTTTAAAATAACAAAAAAAAAAAAACATTTATTATAAAAGATGAAATATTTTGTTTACCAGCATGCCATGTGACCATTGACCAACCACGAACATGCAAATGTTCAACTTCAAAAAATATATATTAGATAAATGAGGTTCGAATGACAATGAAGTTTGGAATTACCTGCATTACATATAAATAAGAAAGAAAATCAATTAGTGCATTTCAAATCTATAAAAATTGTAAGTTTATTTAAAAAGAAGAATTAGGGAGAATCCGAAAAATTATAAATAATTTATTGCTATTATGTGAATAATATTTATATTATAAATATTATATTTAGAATATTTTTTTCAAACCCGCTTGACCAATTAGATCAAAGAGTGATTCATTCGCAAATCTGCATTCTGATTCTAAACAGCCGATAGAAAAACATGACTTGATTGCTGAAATATCATAAAATTATTCTCAAGTCTGTATACTGTAATCTTAATTGACATGTAAGGATTTATTAATGACACTTTACTGAACTGTACTTTTATAGAAAGTGGGCCAATTTAGTCCCAAGGAGTATTAAAATAGTACACATACAAGTATACTACTAGTACACTGGTGTTTGTATACTTACTACATAAAGTATACTTAAAAATATACTTGAACTTTACTTAAAGGTGGGGTAAGTGATTTCTGGTAGCCAATGTTGATATTTCAAATCACCAAAACAAACACGCCCCTACCCCAAAAGGGTCTCGCCCCTATTTTGATAGCTCCGCCCCACGTATGCGTACGCAACCCAGGCAACGATTATAGCAGAATCTGCTGTGCCAGCCGGCCGAGGGTATGATGCCATCAATAAGTGAAAGCAATTCTGTGTTACTATGATAATGCAGGTCGAATGTGTTTTGGTAGTACTGTGTGTTTTAACGTGCATATATGTGTTTTAACAGCACATATTAGTTCTGTGAAACAAAGCAAAACCAATGTTACTCACCTATCGAGAAGAAACAAAGCAACCTCGGCATCCAATCACAGGCCTTCCCGCTCCTTGAGTTCTCTCCAGCGCTGGAAAGCTGATCCGATATTTACACGGGTCCTACTTGCCTTATTGTAAGCCTTCTTTTGTTCCGCAGACGTTTTCCTCTTTTGTTTTTTATCCGCCATCTCTATCTTTCTGTCGTTCGGCTCGGCTAATGTCCGTCCTGTGCACTGAGCGCTCTCTCTGAGTAGACACGCCCCTTACTGCTGATTGGCTCAGGTTTGTTTTGGTACTTGGCCTGACGAAAGCGTTTTTGAAAAAATACATACCCCACCTTTAAGTATACTTAATAAAATAAATTTGAAGTATACTTCTTTTTGGTAAGGGCAGGAGCAGTAATGGACACTCATGCTTTATTTTAATGTGTCCCTGTTACATGTTATGCATTTACTATAGCAATAACAGTAAATTATTCCCACCTTCTGGAATTTGCGAGTAATTCTGGTCATTGTGATTAGCTAGTTGAACTAAACACAGCAGGTCAGTGACCCTCCAGAAGTGCAGATAAAGAGCTCTGACACCATCAGCGTTTGACTGAATTTAATGATATGTTGATTAAATGTTCGAAATTCAACTTGCTGAGAAAAACTACGTAGATTATGTTTATGTATGTATGTATGTAGGCCTATAATATGTATATATGTATTTGTTTGTTTAAAATCCTAACATGCTTCACTTCTGGTACAAATTAACAAGTAAAATGTCCACTGAGTGGCGCCAAAAGATAATTTTATTCTCTCCAGTGCGGACCAGGCTGACATATGGTTACAATAATGATGAAAAAACCTCAAAGGAGACCACTCCATAACAGATTTAAGTCATTTATATTAAAGTAGTGATGATGCCACTGAAGACACTGAAGAAGCCTGGAGGCACGTATCGAGCACGCAGCACCGTCTTCACAACTGCTTTCACAGAGTCACGTGATTGACGACAAACGAAGCCTCAAGCTGTGTAGACTTGAAGAGGCGCTGCGCAGACCGATCGCTGTATCAAAGTGTCAATGACATCAAAGTGCCGCCAAAGCGATTAGAAAGCAGGCAGCTTTCGCGGTACTTTGATGTCATAACAGCGATCGGTCTGCGCAGCACCGCTTCACACATTTATTTTTGCTCATAAATTTGAAACTATTGTATAGTGTGGTGGCTGCTTCATTTGACAGAGCTTCTTTCACAGGCTTTTGGCTGCTCTGTTTCTTACACTTTATTATTATTATTATTACTTCTACTACTATCATCATTTAATTAATTAAATGTCGTTCAATCATTCGCTCTCGTGAGGCTCTCAAAGTTTTGAATCTTATCCCGGAACAGTCAGGGGAAAACCTCTGTGTTTTATGAGGTTTCCTTCCCCCATCCTATCATTCAAGCATTCAAAGTATGCAGTTTCTGTGTGCCTCAAACCCATGACCATCCTCCACCAATTGACTGCTTCCACTTTTGTGCACGCTTTGTGACATTTCAAATAATGCAGCTCTCTAGTTTCCAGTACATGCCGCCACGCTGTCACGTGGTTCATGTAGCTCTCAATAGTTCCAAACAACTCTGCGCTATCAATCTGTGTGAATGGGTTTAAGCAGAAGAATAGACAGCAGTTTCATATTTGCAGCAATCTCTGGTAAATATTAATGCTTAATGTGCATTGTGCATTGATTGACTAGGCCAGGCTTGTGTGCCAACAATGGCACGCAGAGGGATAATCACTGAAATGCGAGCAGTAGGGAAAACTGCATACCGATGTACATTTTTGGCTCGTTTCCATCTGAAAAACTCTTAAATCTACATTTCATGACACAATAACAGTAATATTTAGAAAATTACGTGGGTTTTTGGGCAGTGAAGTTTCACAAGTCTACAACAACAGAAAAAAATGCATATTGAGAAATGGCTATTGTCTGTGTGAAAATATAAAAATTATAAAATACATGGTTATATTTTTTGTGTTTGCTCACTCTGATGTAAATAAGCCCAACACTCATGGACAGCAAAGCGGAACGAGTGAAGGACGCTTTATCCCCTTGTATCACGCAAAAGTGACGATTCTAGTCAACCAATCAACGTTCTGCAGTTTAGCTCCACCCTTCTGGTACCCTTTGCTGTGCTAGGTACCCCAACCGAAGGGTACCAAAATAGTGGTACGGTACGGTTCGCTATTTTGGTACCATTCACAACTTCTGACAGTGGAAACGGACATAATTGCGTACTGCACTGTACTGTATCGACCCGTACCGCTCAGTGGAAACGAGCCATTAGAGGCAATCATTCCTTATAGTCACAGCCTGTTAGAAGCTATAAATACGATTAAAGGGGTCCTGTTATACTTTTTTACAAAGTCTTGATTTTGTTTTGGGGGTGTACTAGAACAGGCTCTCATACTAGGTTGTTCGAAAAACACATTATTTTTCCACATATTTTACATTATTACAACAAGCTGGGCCAGTGTGTGCTGTGATTGGTCAGCTGGGTCAGTGTGTGCTGTGATTGGCAGCACTCGGCACCTGGTCAGGAAATGTCATGCCCCTTACCATAGCCACCTGCGAGCTTCAGTGTAAATATTGCGTCAAAATCAAACCAATTTGAGCGTGATTTAAACCCGGATGATTGTAACCACTCTAAGTTCGTCTGCCTTGGGAAAGCTAGCGTGTCTCCGATATAGTGATAACACTCGTTGCCTTCTCTAGTGCAGCTCAACCAGGTCTCGTCCCATTCGTCAGTATTTGTGATATCACAAATCCCGGAAAATATGCGATGTAGTCCAAACGAGTCATTCGTTGTAGTTTTTGAAATATGATTTCTGTTAAAGCTGCAGTCTGTAACTTTTTTGTGTTCAAAATTTACAAAATGTATATAATAAGCGAGTACACCATGAATCCATTTTCCAAACCGTGTTTTTGGCTTGTCCTGAATCACTACGATACACCTATAATAAGTGTTTATATTCGGACTATTTTAGGCTGGTTCGGGTAGGTACCGCTGCGGAGTAGCCCAGTACCTGCGTGATTCGCCATAGACATAAACAGAGAAAAGTAGCTCCGGCTCAAATATGCTCAAACAACAACATTACAGACTAACTAAAGTTGAAAAAGTGAAAAAGCATAATAGAACCCCTTTAAAGTATGAAAATTAACCTGCATTAGTCTACAGATGCACTTGGCGCCAGCAAACCATTTGAAAGTTTTAAAGGGCTCAACACAATCCCAGCGGAGGAATAAGAGTCCCATCTAACGAAATTATCAGTAATTTTCCAAAAAAACAAAAAAAAAAAAACTAAACCACAAATGCTGAATTAAAGCAGCACATTAATATAGAACGGTGATTAAGCGAAATGGTTTTAATGCACAATTGGCCTTGTCTCTCACACACAGTGGTGTTCAGTAGGGTCACACTGTAAATCTGTTACGCAAAGTCTAATTTAAACATTAAAATAAAGAAACTTTTAGGATTTTGAAAAGTAAAAAAAAAAAAACAACTTATGAAAAAAGTGATTCAGAAATATTTAAGATTCTGCACTATTTGTATGATAATCAAAGATTGGTGGGGATGGCATTGGCATAGTGGTAGAAAAAAAAATGAAAATGGCACTTCATGCCCAAAAGGTTGCCGACCCTAGGCTTTACAGTAGCATTTTATTCTGGGGAGTGATGAAGAGAGTTTAACCCACAGGTAGTCTTTACTTGGGTCACACAACTAAATAAATTTACTATACTTTAGCTTAATAATATTTAATGTTCTGAGGAGATTTTTAGTACTAAATAATATTTGTGCAATAATTATGACCCATTGATGACCATTTAATATGTGTAGCAATTCATCTGCATTGTTCTAGGTTGATACTGTTTTGGTGTTCTGTTTTAATATAGGACTTCCAATTCAGTCTCATTTATAATACGGGTTGGTATTGTTTTGGTGAATATCTGTTGGTCAGATTATAAAAAGTGTGGCCCCTACAAAAAAGAAATGTTCCCTCCCCCCACCAAATTCTACATGTTGTGGATGGGACCGGTTTCCCGTGTTTGCCTGGGGCTCCTCAGCGCCAGCCTTGCACCCAGTCCAAGCGTGCGCTGGCTCCTCACCCCAGGGTGTGCACGAGTAACCGGGTGCCAGTCCGTGCCGGTAACCGGTGCTGCTCCGCGGCACAACTGAAGCAGCAGACACGTCAAGTCCTTCGCGGGAATAGCGTTTAGCGTACGCAACCCGTGAAGTCCTAAGCACAGACTCGCCGAATGAAGCTTCACGAGGAAACTTCACTTGACCGTCGGTATTGAACTTACCTTTCCATCCCGCCGTTACAGACACACGTAATGAGCTCCAGACAGAATTCAGTGCTATAGAATTCAGACTGCCCGACCTCTACGAGATGCATCTTTTGAATTGTCTTTACTTTGGGAAAATGTTTTGTTTGGAATTGTTAATAGGAAAAAAGAACATTTACTGAAAAACAAAATATACTTACTTAATCTTCTTATCTTATTAACCAAATTTTATATACATAAATGTACATTTTCAGGTCAAAAACCACTTTTGTATGTTTTGCTTGCTGAATTGCAGCATTACTTTGGGACTATCTTTAACTCGTGTAACAAGAAGGCTTTAAAAACAATTGAAATTTGTAAGTCTTTTAATCTTTTCCTTTGATGTGATCTTTTGTGATTAGTTATATACCCCTGTCTTGTACCCTGTAGTTTTATTTATTTATTTATTTTTCTTATTATTTATTTTGTTCTACATTGTGACTGCTTTTATCTTTGTCTATATAATGTTCTTAATAAAAAAAAAAGAAAAAAAAGATGCATCTTTTGAATTGTAAACCTTTTTCTTTTTTTTTTGGTATTCTAACAAGAGATAAAACACAATTTGAATACAAATTTACTTTCTCTTGACAAAAAAGTACCTAGAACGTGTACAATTACACGGCTTATGAACTCTTTAATTAATGTTTTTTTTTAAACGAGTAATACACTAATTCCTTCATTTTTCTTTCTTTCTGATTTCTCTGGTTCACAACAGCACTCTATGTACTTGAAATCGATTTACATAGGCCAGTTAGGCTAAGCTGCGGGGTTTAAAACGAAGGATCAATTCACTCAAAACTGAAAATTCTACATTAATCTCTCCTTTTCTCTCTCTAGACAATGGAAGTCAATGGTAATCAAAACTGTTATTTATTTACTTATCTATTTGATGGGGACAGCACTCATTAATTAAAAGAAACAAAACAATTCCTTAAAGGCTTATTTTCATTTGTATTCCCTGACTAGGCAACCTAAATTAAAAAGTAAACAAGTAATCATATCACACAAAAATCACAATTATAACATTTAAAATACAATGCATTAAAAAAAATCATGTTCATATCTATCAAAATATTTTGAGTGCTGGAATAACATAACAGTGATTGAATGATGACAGAATTTAAATTTGTGTGTGGTTTATCTCTTTAATTTATTTCTAGTACATAAATGTATAATGTTAATATGACATCAAAGTTTGAGATAAATAGTTGAATGCATTGTCTTCATTTTCATGGAATAATCCATGGGATATTTTTCATTAAACTCGTTCATTAATATTGATCAGTAATCATTTTACTCACAAATAAAAATAGAGCATATACAGTTTAAGGGGACAATGCGACAAATGAGAATTATTTTTTAACATTATTTTAATCTTTATTTCTCAAAATTATTTGTTTGAAGCATTACAAAACAGAAAACACATTAATAAACTCTCTCTCTCTCGCACGCACACACACGATGCGCAAAACTCCGCATTTGAACAGTCAATAGCAAATACTTAAACTAATAACAAAACAGTAGC
>NW_015558598.1:705464-712449 GCF_001515605.1 Sinocyclocheilus anshuiensis | reverse complement strand
ACACACACACACACACACACACACACACACACACACACACACACACACACAGACACACACACAAAATATTCATATACTGATGTCATCTAAGTCTGAGTCACCTAAGGTTTTAATTGTTTTTTTTGTTTTTTTATCTATACAGAGATTAGTACACACAACTGACAAGCACAAATTTCTTTCTTTCTTTCTTTCTTTCTTTCTTTTGGTAATCAATTAAAAATACCACTTTTCTTATTTAGCACAGAAACCTCAAAAGCCAAGTATATTCTTTTATTCTTTGAACTTTTCTTGTTTATCAGTTGTGTACATGTCACTTTTGCACTTGATCAGTGTGTCCGTTTAGTGTCATGTGTTGTATATCACACATAGTTCTTTATGGCATAGCCGCTGTGGGTGTCCGTCTTGGATAAAGTGTATCTCGGTGAGTAGTTGTGCCGCTCTGGTGGGCAGCTGGTGCAGAGAACCGCCCCACCGACGAACAGAAAGCCCGCAGTGACCCAGCCCACATACAGCGCCGCCCCCATCTCCCTCTTCAGCGCTTCATGCACGATGGGATTGTGAAAGTCTCTGATGATGGAGTCGGCCGTCCAGGACACGGGCACCACAGCGGTCAGTCCAGAAAGCATGAAGGTGATCCCAGAGACCACCACGATCCGTGCTTTGGCTCGTGGGTTACTGAGGCAGTTCGTGCAGTCAGCCCCAACCAGAAAGATGAGGAAAGCCAAGCAGGCCAAAGCCATGGTGGTCACGACCAGCCCGCGCGCCGCCTGCAGGGAAGGATCCAAATCCAGCAGCGCGTCGTAGAGTTTACACTGCATCTGACCGATACGCTCGTACACACACGTCATCCACAGGCCCTCCCAGAAGACCTGAGCCACCACAATGTTCGTGCCGATGAAGGCCGTCACCTTCCACATGGGCAGAGCGCAGATGATGATGGTTCCTGCAAAGCCCATCATTGAAAGAGTGATTCCCAAGACCTGCAGAGCCATGGAGGGGCTGGGGAGGACAGAAAACAACCATTAGGAAATAGTTGTTTTATTTCTGAGCAACAGTGCTTTTAATAATGACATAGATGTGATTTATTTGCAGCAGATTTAGTTGCGATATATTGCTCTATATTGAAAAATATAAGCACTAGTTTCCAATATATGGAAATATTTTTGTTCTGTAAGGGCTAGCATATGAATGACTTTCTCTCGATAGGGGGCAGTATATCAAACTACGGGTGACGTTTAACTGGAATTTGTTCAACTGAGACATTTGTGTTTGGAGTGTGAATGAAACCGATACTGACTGAGGAGCAGATTTCTCAACAGAAAGCAGGAGAGGTGCCTGTCATGCTTTTATTTCTGTCTTTGACATCATTTGTTTACATCTCTGAGAATGCACTGCATGTGCTCCCACATAAAAGAATTCGCATGTGCTTTGCTTAAAAGAACACATGACATTTCCTTGAAGTGGTTATCTGAAACAACTCTGTGACTCGAGACTGTTGAGGATAAAATTTGAACAAATGATGCTTTCATTGTAAGCAAGGCCAGGTTGTTTGTGTGTTGAAGCCTGAGAACTGTGTAATATGAGCCTGTGAGGAAGGCTAGGTGGGAGAACTGGGTTTCAGTTTGTTTATATTAATTATAAATTCAAATGAGTCAGACAAAGAAAGAAGCACTTATGTCACATTACCCATTCATGTTTATAACTCTTTGTACAGAAAGAAGAAGAAACACGCAATACAGGTGAAATACACGTCATGATGTCATCATAATTAATAAACTACTGTAACCTAAACCCACTGTAAAAATGGCTGTAGTGTAATAGAAACTGTTAAAAATCCCCAGCTGTGCATCATCTTGTTGTGAAAGTGCACGTGGTTTCTTCGACTGACTAATGCTATCAGTAGGTGTTCTTGAACAGCAGGTTTTCCTAGAGCTGTGTACTCTGTGTTCCAATCCTCCTACTCAGAAAACCAAATGAGATTGAACACAGTAAAGCAGAATAATAAAAATAAAAACAAATATCAATAAAATGAAGTGAAATAAAATAGAAACACCAACAACGATTTACGAAGCATGTTTCATTCATATAAAACTTACATAAAATGTCTTAAAAAGGCCCATCAGCAAAACATTCCAAAGCAACTACTTATGCCTGTATGGCCCATCACTGAGCAGAATACGCTTATTTTTTGGCAGTAAATTCAATCTCACAAAAACAAAACCAGCCATATGCTAGGAAACACCCATACTGGATAAAAAATGAAAAGAAATAAATGAATGAATCAGTGAATGTATGTATTAAAATATGACCTAGAAATGTATTTGCTAAAATGTGTTTCCATAAATATATTGTCTACCAACATATATGTTTGTTTGTTTTTTTGTTGTTGCCATTTTTGTGCATTTTTGAAATATTTAAAAAATATGAATATATTTTTTAAATGCATTTCAAAATATATTTTGGTCTCCATATTTTCAATACAAAAAAATGCATTCACATTTCACATTTGAAGAAACATTTTATTTGGTGTCTATAGCATATTGTGAACATATATTTGATCCATTTTATAAAAAAAAATGTATAATGAATCATAAATCTAGCTTAGCTCTGTTCAGTCCACATCTGCATTTAGACTAAAGATTGGAAATGTAGACATATATTTTGGTATAAGAAGGTTGAAACTAAATATATTTTCAGCATAATAAATATATTTCATGTAACTTCTTTGTTCACACCATATATTTAAAATATATTTTGGCCAGAAAAAAAATGTGCGCAGTATGGGCATATTTAATTCATATAAAACTGCACATCATTACTGAAAAACAAGTGCTTTTGCGCAAGCATTTACAAAAGAGAATTCAAAGAGCTAAAAATGCACCAAATATTTCACCTACAATATTTTGTCATTTCAAAACACACCACAAAATGATCTTTAAAGTAGTGTCTGGTGGTCTAGATGCAGGTCTTGGGAGGAGTTGGAGAGCGTGATACTGGCGCTGTGTGGTTCAGAAGAGCGTCAGCCCCTCTGGATGGCTTTGACATCTTTACAGGATTGTATATGACAAATGTTGAGCAGTTCTCTTTTGGTGGGCAAGAACTGCAAAGCAGCCCCCCTCCCAGCACCAGAAGCAGCCCTGCGGCCCAGCCGAGGCACAAAGAAGCCCCCAGCTCCCTGCGCTGAGCATCCAGCAACGGGGTTATAGAAGTCGTTCACTATAATAACAGCAGTCCAGGACACAGTGATAAGACACAGAACTCCAGAGATCATCAGAAGCACGCCAGCAACAATGGATGCTTTCACTTTTCCTCGTTCCTCAGCTATGAAGTGGGTGCATTTCCCTGAGACGAGTGCCAAGAGAATCCCAGTGATGCCCACGGATGGAAAACACCAGCAGGACACGAGCAGCCTTCAGATCGGGGCTCAGCGCCAGCATGGAGTCGTAGACCTTACACTGCATCTGTCCGGTGCTCTCCACCACACAGCTCATCCAGATCCCCTCCCAGAAGAGGTCACAATGTTGGTGCCAATGAAGGCTGTTACTCTCCACATGGGTAGGGTGCACACAATTATCACTCCAATCCAGCCGAACAGGGCCAGGATGCAACCCAGTAACTGCATGCCCATAGACGCCATCTCAATAGCCGTCCTTTTAAAAAACTAAACCTGTATGAAGGAGGTAAACGTGCTGGATTCAGAAAAATACATGCTAGTCCAAAAGGTAATCTGCACAAACTGAGGCAAAGCAGCTTTGTGAGATTCTATGCGTTTGTGACATTTAAATATATGAGAGATCAGTTTACGGTCCTTTGTCAATTCCTAAAGGGAGCAAACTTGTTTAAAAAGCATACTGGTTACAAAGCTTACAAAGCTTTCTACAGGTTGAATTCCATGTTTCTGTATTTATCCAGGTCCACATGAAGAACAGTATTTAATGTTAAGACAGAAATGTCTTGCAAAAGTATGTGACCCACATCCTGTTGTTAATATTCAGACAAATGCCTTTGCTGGTATCAGCGCTGGTATCTTATCTAACCGGTTTGGGAGGACCTGTGAAACCAAAGTTTCAGCAAAGCAACTTCACAGTGTTTTGGTTGGAATAGAGATTCTGTGATTTTTTATTCCGTTTTTTAAAAATTGTTCAAGCATCCTGCATTTATGAAATATTTAAATTCTGTGCTAACCTTTGTTTTTTTTCTTGAAAATGTGCTAATTTGCTGAAATGCATGCACATGAATCTCAGGGATGGATTTGATGTTGGCATGCCCTCAGCATAGATATTTCAAAAAGGCCCATCAGCAACACATTCAACTGTTTATACCTGTATGACCCATCATAGAGTATTGACACAGACACATAATCTGCTTCTGACCAAATTCTGATTAATAACATAGTATTCTTCTACATGCACTGTAAACACAGCCATTGCCTTTTCCAGAAAGGCTGAAAGAAGGTGTGGTTGAGACTTAAAAAAAATCTGTTTCTCCTTCCTCCTCTTTTCAGCCTCTTCATAGATCTAGTGAATTTACACTCATTTTATTTATGTTGAATTAGCCTTTTTTTTTTAAAGCTTTCTGGCTAAAAATCATTTTAATCCACCACTGGCTGGTCTTTCACCACTGAGCAGCATCATTTTATTTTTTGGCAGTTGTTTCAAAAAAGTTATAGAGTATCTGTTCACCCATTTGGAAAAAAAAGCACTGCCAATGAGCAAATATTACTGAAGAAACAATTGTTTTTGCCTAGTAGGTCTAATTTTTACTACATTTCTTTGAATGAAGTGGAGACAGACTAAACATGTCTGATAGTTGTTTATTAATTGGTTTTTTTTTTTACAGCAAAATAGAGATTTTTTTTAACAGCATTGCTAAAAACCGGGTTTACAGGAGGTCTCCTCCAACATCTCTGTCGCTGTTTTCAACAGTTTCAGCACGATCTGTAATGTTTTCTTTGATGTGAGAATATTCAGTACTGTCAAACTATTATTATGAAATGAAGTCAATGCAGTATTAATAAATTGTTTTACAGAAGCATTTATTTTAATAAATAAACGGTAAGACAAATGTACCGATTAATGCATCTTTGTGCAAAAATGCTAATTTATGTTTAGAAAAACAAAAGGTTAATGCACATTTTATAAAACCATGGCCTTTGTAATTTATTAACAGTCAGATACCTATAATGATTAATGGAACTATTCATATTGTCATATTAAACATAAATTACAAGAACAGCTTGTTTCTAAAAAAAAAACACAGTTAACATTTCAGATCTCCGTTGCTTCCCTGAGTTTGATTCCTCTCATCATAAATGCACACTTTCTCTTTCAGTGATCTGTGGAATCACAGCAAAAAATCTCAGTAAATAAACTATGCCATATCAGACACTGTCCTTCCTTCGTTTCTCCTTGGGGAAAAAATCCTGAGATGGGAATAAAGAGGTTTTACGAAAAAAGGGTCTTTGTAAGTAAAAAGTCTTTGCATGCTTGATTACTGTCAGACGTAGGCTCTGCTGTTGGCAGTGGACCGTGGCTGAGAGTACTTGATGTTGTAGTTGTCCTCTTTAGGCGGGCAGGAGCTGCACAGAATACCTCCTCCCAGGATCAGAAGCGCAGCCGCACCGAATCCAATATAGATAGAAGGCCCGAGCTCCCTCCTTTGGGCGTCAGTGAGAATGGGATTGTAGAAATCCCTGACGATGGTGTTAGTTGACCAGCAGACGGGGACCAGGACCAGCACTCCAGCCACGATGAAGATCACACCACTGGCGATAGCCACCTTTGCTTTGGATTCTTCTCTCTCAACAAAGTTGGTGCATTTTCCACCGGCAATCCCCAGGATGAGCCCAAAGAGGCAGATAATGATGGCGATGATCACAAGCGCCCGAGCAGCCTGCAGGTCCTGAGGTAAAGCCAGGAGCGAGTCGTAGATTTTGCACTGCATCTGTCCTGTGCTCTGGACCACACAGTTCATCCACAAGCCCTCCCAGATGATCTGTGCTGTCACGATGTTGGCTCCAATGAACGCAGACATCTTCCACATGGGAAGGGCGCAAATAATAATCGCTCCCAAGAAACCAATAATGGCCAGGGACAGGCCTAGGATCTGTCGACACATAGACACCATTTTTCTCTCGTTTGCTCAGCTTTGTTGGCTTGGAAGTGTTTGCTCCTCTGTTAATCGTAGTAATGACTTCTGAGCCTAGCTTTCAGAGTTTTAAGATTGTCTCAGAAGGGAGGAGTCCATGTCGGATGGACCTGAAACCGGGTTAAGGTGAATTTTCAAGCCTGACCAGATTCCCCAGCAAGGAATGACGATACAGCGGCTGGTTTCGGTGAGATGCGCATCAATGAGGAACAATAAAGTGTCACACAAACACAAAGGAACCAAGTCATCAACCAAAAGGATTGGGCAGATATCACACACAAACTTGTCGAGGCTCAAAGCAAAAAAAATTTAAGCTAAAAATAAAGCTGAACGATATTATCATATTTTCATTTTTAGTCATTTTTATTTTGTGTTTTTAGATTTAATAATTTTTGTCTATTTGACAGCTATAGGCAATAAAGGTTTAATGCTCAATTTTCAGTTAATGAAGGATAAATATATAAATGAAATTCTGAGATCATTTATAATAATACTAGGGGTTGCACTGACTAATCGACTAGTCGACTTTAATGCTCTGTCATGAAGCTTTAAGCTTGATGTTGACTAGTCGCTGGTCCTATAGAGGGCGTGCCTCGTCAAGTCTGTGTCTCTAGTCTTCGTCTGTTTGGATTATGTTTGGATGTTTGGATCACTGTAAAAAAACTGCACTTGGGTTCTTCACTATGCTTGCCTTCAGTGGACTGATTCGTTACAAATGCGCTGCTGCACTGTAACGCACACACATTACAGACAGTAGCTCGTACATCACGCGCACAGAATCATTCAGCGCGGAAATGTATTGTCAACACTGTTCTGTGATTTCTCAATAAAATAGCTT
>NW_015558598.1:694023-705253 GCF_001515605.1 Sinocyclocheilus anshuiensis | reverse complement strand
TGCATTCATATGAATGTAATCTTTACTGTGCTACTTTATCTGTATCTGATTTAGAATGAGCAGAAATCTGTGAGAAACATAACGACTGAAAGACAAAAGAACTAATAAAAATGAGCTGTTATAGGAGCAACAGCCATGTGGGCAGCGCTGCCTCATATGCCATAGCTGTGCACAAGGTGTTTGTCACAGCTCCAGACTTATTTGCTCATTATTGACGTCATCCGCGACTAGTCGACTTCGACTCGACTTTCATCACATAAAAGTCGACTTTAAAAAATCAGAAGTTGTTCAACCCCTAATATATACATACCTCATTAGCATTACATCATCTCTACCAATAGAAAAACTGGAATGAGAGGAGAAAGAGTACAAACAAGATTTTCCAAATCATGTCTATTGAAAGACTAGCAAATAATAAGGCACTGCAAGCAAGTCATACATACATTTTATTTAACCAAACACTGAATTTAGTAGAGATTTAATTCAAAAATGTTTCAGAAAGTGTCAGTTAAAATTATTGTCCGTTAGCTAAAGATATTGTGCCGGAACAGGTGAGTAAGTTGGGGCCAGATAAGGTTTGTTAGGAACATAAGCTCAAGTATATACAGCACTTGGTGCGTATGTTTTGGCAGGCATATAAGATCCAGGAGGCCCATACATAGGTCCTTGGTAGGGGTACATGCCTGGGTATTTTGGATGCATATCTTCTCTCGGTGGGCAGGAAGTACACAGAATGATCCCTCCGAACAGAAGAAACCCTGAGGCGCCCCAGCCAATGTATATGGATGCCCCAAGCTCCCTCTTTTGGGTCTCGATTGTGAGAAAACTCTGGAAATCTGAGATGGTGTATGCTGAGGACTGTATGCAGACGGGAATAAGACAGACGACTCCAGCTACAATGCACAGGATGCCTCCCAGGATCAGCACGTTGGCCATTGAGGACTCTTTCTTCAGACAGCTGCTGCACTGGCCTCCCACAAACTTCAAGAGCATCCCAATGAAGCCGATCACTATTGCGATGACGGTCAGCGCACGTGCTGCTTGCAAGTCCTGGGTCAGTCGCATGATTGAGTCTTGGACTTTACACTGCATCTGTCCTGTGCTCTGCACCACACAGTTCATCCACAAGCCGTCCCAGACGATCTGGCCCGTGACAATGTTGGCACCAATGTACGAAGTGACGCGCCACATGGGAATGCCACAGCAGACACATATGCCAACGAATCCAATGAAGCACAGGACCCGGAAACCTCTTTAGCAATCCTCCCCATGTTGAAGCTGCTGGTGTTGTCAAACTCAAACACAGCTGTTGGTCTGGTCTTAACCCATAGGTGTCTGAGAAACAAGCAGGAAGTGATGGCCTGTTTGATTTAGACACAGATCCTCACTGGGAGGAGTTTTGCGTATCTGGTTGGTTAATCCTGTTGAACAAGATTCCAAAGAAAGATTCTTCATATATGCTGCCTGCTCAGTACCTTCCATGAAGATGTGACAGATCTGGTTTTGACTGCATATAGCTGCTGTCTTGTCTCTCTTAACTGTGTCAAAGATAATGTCATTTGTGAACAAAGAGGTGTTTTACAAGATTCAGGTGAAATGCTAAAAAAAATATACATTATTAAGTACACATGATTTATGTTACCAGATGCAGTAGCAGAAATTTAGTACTTTTTAAAAATTGCTCAATGTAGAAATATCTTGAGCTCAAGATGTTTTATAGACAAGATAGCAGTGAGTTTTTAGAATGTTTAGGCTTTATTTTGGGTTATAATGTTACAGAGCAAGACTTCTTTTAAGTGCCTTCAAAGAACCTTAACATTCCAGTCCTCGCGTAACACTGTTCTGCATATTTTGCAAGAAATTATGGTTTTTGAGGAAAACATTCCAGTATTTTTCTCAGTATAGTGGACTTCAGTGGGTATCAACAGGTCCAAATTGCAGTTTCAATGCAGCTTCAAAGGACTCTACACGATCCCAGCTGAGGAATATGGTTCTTATCTAGCGAAACGATCGGTCATTTCCTAAAAAAAAAAATGTAAATATAAATTTTTATACTTTTAAGCACAAATGCTTATCTTGCACTAGCTCTTGTTCACACATTGCGTAATCATGTTGTAAAGGTCATGCGCGGTTAGTTTTTCATTCGGTTCAAGAAGGTAGGGTAGGGCGAAAAACTTCACATTTTCTACTCCAACTTCAAAATCATCCGACATCGTTGTTTTACCTTTTTTTGTAATAGGCATTTGACTTTCTTTGCATGCTCGCTTTGTAAACACTGGGTCAGTACTTTTGCCTACGTCACGCGTGACCTTTCCAACATGATAATGTAATGCATGAGGTCGGGCTGGTGCAAGACGAGCATTTGTGGTTAAAGAGTATATAAATTCGTATTGTTTTAAGAAAATGACGGACCGTTTCGCTAGATAATTTTTTATTCTGAAAGTGAACTTATCCTTTAATACGATTATAAGGCCATACAGATGTGCTTTTTGTGTATGTGTGGTTTCAGTTGTTCCTATATTTTAGTAAATTTAGAATACATTTTATTACGAATGTTTTGGTGAATCGTGATTTGTTCCTAAAATCATTCGTACGCACATTCCAAGCACACATTTGTGAGTATGCATGCTTAGTGAATGATGCCCAGTGTTCTTTGCTCCCTACTCCCTGAGATTGTGAAATCCGTCGAAGTTTACTTCACTTCGGAACATTCATTCGCGGATTTGTGCTACACCACGGCCTGCAGCGTCTTTACACACAGACGAAACCTACAAGAGAAGTGTGAATTGTGACATATACCTCTGTAAATAAATACGTTTTAAATTCACATCTCGCACACTTTAATGCCCTTTGAATGGAACATATAAGCTCACTTTGAACTGGAATCATAGTGGAATATCCTTCTCAGGGCACTTACGGTTGTATAGAACAGATGTCTGAAGTGATAAGAGGAACATACAAAACGTGCAGAGCGGTGGTACGTGAGGACTGGAATTGAGAATGTATATTAAAGAGGCTAATGCTCTATATAGTTGCTCTGAGCCAAGAGAGAAATATTCTGATGTTTTGATTATTAGGGATCAGATTTTTGCCATAACATTTAAACCATATGTCTTATTTATTTATTAGAAATAATATTGGATTAATATGCTATACCTTACAGTTGTAACGCTGTTGGTGGTTGCAGTGAAGCGCGTGACAAAGGAGTACAAATTAAACAGTGTTTATTTAAATCCACTAGGAAACACTGGAGATCAATGGAAATATAACACAACCACTTAAATGCAAGGTCAAACATAACCAATACCAGACAAGGAACAGGAGCTTAAATACTACAGGAGTGCAACAAGGAAAAGCAGAACAGACGTGGGTAACTAATTAACAACCAAGGAAACTAACTAGAACACTCAGGTAGGCAAACAAGTATAGAAAACTAAACCAGAACTTGGGATACTTTATTATTGTTTTGTTGATGGCACTGTTGTGCTGATAGCACAAAAATACATAATACACATGACAAATAATAAAAAGGTAATTTTGTACACAATTTAAAATAAATACACAATCAATATTTAGAATCCCACCATAAAAGCTGTAATAAATACATGACTCTTTTATACAAAGCGACTTGCATTGCACTGAAGGAATACATCAGTTCAAGCATCCCTACAGAATCAAACCCATGATGTTTTTTAACTCTACAATCTCTATTTAGAAGATATGTATTCATAATTCTTTGTGTTTTTGTGAAGAGGAAGAATGAAAATGTTATGCTATTACATTTTTTAAAAATGTCTCTCCAGTAATTCTACGGATGAATTGCTGACATACAGTGATGAATTAGATCAATCAGTCACTTGAGTGTGCATTTTAAGGCCGGTCGTATGTTTTCTGAGTCTCAGACAAACTCTCTCGGAGCAGAATTGGACCTCACAGCGGAGAACTTGGGGTTGTAGATGCGTTCTTGCTTCGGCGGGCAGTTCCAGCAAAGTATTCCTCCTCCCAGTAAAAGTAAGCCAGCCGATCCCCAGCCGACATACAGAGCTGCGCCCAACTCCCTCCGCTGGGCCTCCACCATCATCGGGTTGTAGAAGTTCTGTATGGTCGTGTGTGCCGCCCACGACACTGGGATCAGACAGAGAAGTCCAGAGATAATTAGGAGAATGCCTGCAACGATGCACGCCTTTGCTTTGGACCCTTGGTCCTCAATGCAGTTGGTGCACTTCCCACCAGCCAGAGAAATTACGATCCCACAGAGTCCAGTCAAAATGGAGACGATGATCATGGCCCGGCCCGCTTGGAGATCAGAGCTGAGCGCCAGCATGGAGTCGTAGACTTTACACTGCATTTGTCCAGTGCTCTGCACCACGCAGTTCATCCACATGCCCTCCCAGATGACCTGTGCTGTTACGATATTGGCCCCGATGAACGCAGACACCTTCCACTGGGGTAAAGCACACACGATAATGACCCCCAGCCAACCCAGCATGGCTGTGGATATGCCCATAATCTGGAGTCCTTGGGAGGCCATTTTTAAACCACAGACTTTACAGTGATAAAGTAGCCAAAAGTGTGCAAACCAGAGACGCTTGCTATTTATAGGAAAGACTGGAGAAGGTGGAGTTTGGTTCTCATGAGCTGATGATTTCTATGCAGGGCCCTTATGATTGCTCATTTACACTATAAATACAAAACTAATGGCTTGCAGAAGCACAGCAACACTTCAAGGTCCTTCAAGGTCAGTTAACAAGTAGCTTTTCAAAATGACCTTGCACTGACATAAAAGGCACTGTGAAAAGATATGGTCTTTATATGGATGATTATGGTTGGAAATATTTTATGTATGCTGTCTTCACATTTTTATGATAATAAGTGCAGAAAAACATTACAACATTTTCTCATTTGAAACCACACAAAAGGATCATTAAAATCTTTTTTTCTGATCAGTTGTGATCTGTAATAACTGGAGGGAGATTTCTGTTAGTGTTCTCATTCATCTCATTGGCAGTTGCTCACATTCTTCACCCAGAAGTATGTGACCTCGAGGCAACCATCTTTACATCATGGGCGCACAATTGCAAGAACATTTGTTACAGTAGATAAATTAAAAAATGTCAATATCATGGGCCCTTCCAAAATAATCTGTCACAGATAAAATATTGATAATAATATAATGAATTGTTATAATTATGAATTTATTTGTTGCATTTCTTGGATTTTTTTAATAGCACACAGTAAACTGTACATCAACAGGGAAACATAATGGTGAATCATAATTATTCATCAATACATCTAAATAACTTTACTGCAGTTACCTCTCAAGGTGGATTTGTGTGTGTGTGTGTGTATAGACACATAGATTAATGGCTACAAAACTCTACTGGACATTTTCATAGTTTATTCACAGGTACAAACGTGTTGAAACTCTTCGAGCTTCAATGTAGTAAAAACCTACACTTCTAAAATGTGAAGCGTAAAGAAAATAGGAAAATTTATGTTTGGGGGGCCAGAATGCTGCCATCTGGTGATAAAAAGAAAAATAACATGACTTCATGTTCAAGTAAAAATCATGTAATGACAATAATGGCCAGTAGATGGGTGAAGTAAACTATGCGTCCACCCAGAGCACATGAATGCAGATTTTATACTAAGAACATTTGGATATTTATGTAGACATTATTCAACTATTATTTGTCAAAGTTTGAAATAAAGAAATAAATATTATATATATATATTTTTTATAACTTTGAAGTATATTTTTTCAAGAATGCTTACAGTCATAGTGACGTGACGTGACATGTGGCCAAGTATGGTGACCCATACTCGGAATTAGTGCTCTGCATTTACCCATCCAAAGTGCACACACACAGCAGTGAACACACACACACCGTGAACACACACCCGGAGCAGTGGGCAGCCATTTTTTTATGCTGCGGCGCCCGGGGAAGAATGCTTACAGTCATACACTATTCATTTCATGCTTACTACTCTAAGTGTGGGTGTGTGTGAATCTTTTGCACTCATCATATAGTTAGTACTTCCCATGAGTTGTGACACTTCCCAGTTGATCAGATAATTATCAGGAACCCAACTGTCTTTCTACACAAAGCGAGTACAAACTTAACTTTGCTAGGTCCTGACTTTTATCACATATCCATTATATCTGTGTGTAATGAAGCACAGGAACGAATAATAAGTGTTTGTAAAGAATTTATTTATTGAAATGCATATATTGAAATGTTTTGTAGCATAGCACAAATATCTGTCACAAAGCACAACAAGGTTAAATTTACATTTTGTATAAATCCTTAACACTTTAAGCATATCAGAAGAGGGAATCCACAGAGCGTGAATCCAGCAAGCAAAAAAAAAAAAAAAGAAAGAGGTATTTACAGTTCCCACACAATTTTTGGCAATACTGTTCTGTTCAGCGCTGTGACCTGAGACTTTCTTTGTATTTCACCATTACTATCAAATGTTTGGCAGCTGACAGCTAATTCAACCAGTGAAAACCCATTCACATGCATGGTCAACACAACAGGTCAAAAATGACCAAATACGCAAATTAAAGTCACTATTTGCAGTCTTCTTCGGTTCCTCTTCATACATAGCCTTTGTTTCCTCCAGGCCGAGCAGTGTACTTAGCAGTGTACTGATCTTTAGGAGGGCAGTTTGCACAAAGTAAAGACCCGCCGATAATCAACAGCGCCGAAGCAGCCCATCCAATAAACAACGAAGCTCCCAACTCTTTCTTCTGTGCGCTGACGGTCATAGGGTTGTAGAAGTCCCTTATAATTGTATTGGCCGTCCAGCAGACGGGAATCAAACACAGAACTCCAGCCACGATGAAGATGGCTCCCGAAATGATGCCGACTTTGGCCTTGGCGCGCTCGTCCTCGATGCAGTTGGTGCATTTCCCTCCAGCAGCCGCTAGCAGGATGCCAACAACACCCACCAGGATGGAGATGATAGTCAGGGCTCGAGCCGCCTGCAGATCTGAGCTGAGGGCCAGCATGGAGTCATACACTTTACACTGCATCTGTCCTGTGCTCTGCACCACACAGCTCATCCAGATCCCCTCCCAGGTTATTTGCGCAGTGACTATATTGTGTCCAATGAAAGCCGTGACATGCCACATAGGGAGAGAGCAAACCACAATCACCCCAATCCAGCCGATGATAGCCAGGGCTATGCCCAGCATCTGCAACCCTGCTGATACCATGCTAGCACGCTGCTTTGCTTGTGTGTAAAAGAACAGTCTTCGGTCTCTAGAGCTGCTTCGGTGAACATGGGAGTAAAGCGGGCCCTTTTATGTGAAGTGAAACAAGGAGGGGCCGCACGAATCACTCTCAGGTGCACCGTCACCATGATTTGCCCCCTGGCTGTGGTGTCATTAATCAAGCAAATCCTGGTGACGAGCCTCAGCTCTAATTGCATTAGGGTGGATTTGTTTTTGCTGAACGGGACATTTTATGAATCACAATTTTTATAGATATTCATAGTTTTTGTGGAAAATAACATTAGTGTGACTCATGGTTCAATGTTAAAAAAAATCCCTAAGAAAAACAGAGCATAGGAGTAATCCATAAATAAACTAGAAGCAAGGCAGACACAAACATAATACTGAAAATGGGCGTCTCTAGGCACGTGAAGGGTTTTGAAAGATGAAGTTACATAACTGACTCTGGGCAGTGTGTTAAAATAAAATAAATAAAAATTATAGGATTTTAAAATAGGGATTTTCCCTCTAATAATACACACTGGATATTGATTCACTGTCTTTTCTTTTAATTGCAGATAAAGCTTAGAAGGAGGATTTTACATAACGCACTTCATCTCTACTTAGAGATAATTATGTGACAACTGTACCGTTTTAATTATGGGTTTTAGTAAATAAGTCATTTTGAGCAAAGCATATCACATGCCACCCTCTTGCTAACACTTGTGTTACACATACATTTTACTCTCACAAAAAAGACTTCAACAGTTGCTTGAATAAGACTGGAAACTTCCTTTCTTTTCATATTTCATGTTTTTTCTAATCAGAAGCACTTCTAAAGAGACAAACGAGAGAAAAAAAAAACATGCAGTTGCTGACCTGGTTTCCAGTGTCCAGAGAAAGAGAGAGGTGCAATCTTTCCTAAAGCCACTGCAGCACTATATAGTTAAAAGAAGTAAAAAGTGTTCACTGTCCAAGGGTTTGCAGACATTTAGAGGCACATGGTGGAGGGATGAAAGTCAATCCCAGGTGTTTGCTGCGTAGAAAATAGAAAAAAAGAGGGACAGAGTAAGGGATACGGATTGTTTCATAAATGAAAGAAGGCTCTGTTTGGTGGCCAGAAGTACAATAATGGCTCTGTTTTACATGGCAGCGCATTAAAATCCCCTTGGCCAGGAGAAAGAGGATACGGTTCCTCACACACGTACACAGGTAAGGAATGTCTGCAATTAAGGATCCGAGGAAAGATGGTTTGCCAAAGATTACCTTCTCAGAGGGTCGTTTTGAATTCTTTAAAAGCATATCTGAGGCTCTAATAGAATCCAACTTTTCAATGCAAACATGGGATGGGATTAATTCAATTTAAATACAAAGACAACTACTTTCAAGTAAAAATAATTTTTTTAAATAATTAATTTGACATTAAAAGATTATGCACAGTAATCATAATCACATGACTATAATGTAGGTAATATAGTGAATCATTCTTTGTAGACTGTTCAAACATCCAAGCGCACCCTTAGTTAATTTAATTGGGTTTGTACTAACATGCGTATCTGAACACATGAGTTAGAAGTTTCTATATGCTTAAGGCTTTCAAACTCAGTAAAAAAAAAACCCATCTAAACATTTAGTTACGTGGAGAACTGGCTCGTCAAGAAATATTACACATATGAAAAGATGTGAACTTTTACACAAACATGAGCAGCTCATACACTATGAGTTTTATAATATCACCAGAAGAACAGTTTCAAAAAAATGTCGACCTTTGACTCTTCGGTCAGAATGTAAATAAAATAAAATGAAAACAATAATGTCTTGAGATAAGAAACAAATACACAAATGCATTATTTCTTCTAAAAATATATACTTCTACTTCCAGCAGTGAGTCATTTGTCCCACACTCTGTTGACTCTGGTGTGATTACTAATGAAACTGTTAATAGGGCTGACGGGGGAGAGGCAGCATGTGTGACATCAGAGAGTTTCACCCCTGGGCTGTTGGGATGGTAGACAGAGTTTCTGTGGATGATCAACACTGTGATAGCGATCTCGAAGAATGAGAAGACTGATGACTCAACTGTGCTTTCTAATGATCAAGCACGACACAACACTGAGAGCACCTGATGCTTGACCCGGTCAGCTAATTACACACCGCTGAGTTTCTAAACAAGCAACATATTAGAAGAGAAGAAGAACAGTGGACTACACATCAGAAAACAAAAGCTTCGATTTTTCTTAGATAAGAAGACTTTAGGAAGTGAAACTTCTCCACTTTCTGAAGGTATATCTAAAATATAAATCTAATGAACAGAAGAACAGAAATGTTTATATTCAAATAAAGTACAAAATCTAATAATCAATTATCATAACATCAAAATCAAAATTTTTAATACTAAACAGACTTTTTAAACGATAGTTCAGTATCCTGTTAATTCTAT
Organism: Sinocyclocheilus anshuiensis; assembly: GCF_001515605.1. Taxonomy (NCBI): domain Eukaryota; kingdom Metazoa; phylum Chordata; class Actinopteri; order Cypriniformes; family Cyprinidae; genus Sinocyclocheilus; species Sinocyclocheilus anshuiensis. Next base: position 695,594 of record NW_015558598.1, on the reverse strand, counting down.
CAGATACGTCTTTGAGAGGCCTAAAGTGTTATATTAGTGTTATATAAAGTGAAATATTAAAAAGGAAATGACAGGAAGACAAGTGTTGTCCTGAGGTATTCTCTCATGAATATTTCTAGAAAATAAACATCTTTCTAATTCCATAACGGTGTGCTGTTACTATCATCACCTTTCCCACATATCACAACAAATCCCCATACTATTGTAACACAGACTCATTAAAAATATGTGATTCTGCCTACATTTCTGTAAAACGTGAAATACATTGTTCCATTTACATTTCACAGCACTTTTCTGGCGACGTTTCCACATTATGCGCTATAAACAATATCAACAGTCCAGTTTCATGCTGTGGGTATATATACTATGTGTCACGCCTCTTTCATAGTGAAGTGCCCATTGACTGGCACTTAGGTGATAAACAGCGAGTTCACTTTTGGTGGCACCAAAAGGTTAATAACCTACTCCATCGTGTTTGAAATTATACGTATTATTAACCTACTCTAAACCTAAACCTACCCCCTAGTGGTAACAAAAGCAAAAGCGATAAAATGCATTTGCTGAACCAATTTGACCATTTTAGCTGATCTCAGATAAAGATAAACACATTTTAATTTCAAAATTAAATGAGAAAAACAAATCACAACATTATATATTATGAAAACCAATATAGCTACAGTAGGTGGTCTACTATTAAAAAAAGGAAAAGGAAATACTAATTGCACAAAAATATCCATTGCACCTGTTTCCCTCCCAGTCTGAGGCTGCAAGCTTTAAAGGCATTTGCCTGATAGTGCCTGATTAATGATCTGTACTGATCATGAGAACCTATGGTGGAACAGGTTCACACTCCCACACCAAGTCACAACAATGCTGCACTTAACTTAAAGGCAGGTATATATAAGTATAAGGCAGTGTAATATTGTAATAGAGAGAGCGAGAGAGAGAGAGAGAGAGAGAGAGAGAGAGAGAGAGAGAGAGAAAACCTTATGTCATATATGTCTATTAAGTCTTATAACTTTTTATAACAGGTTGTGACAGGCATACATTCAGGTTCCAAAGGTCAATGCTCATCTGTTGAATTCTTCTGTTGGTGTTTAAGAATATATTCCCACATTTTACATTACACACTACTTTCATATCCCTGCACTTTTGATACACGCGTGGTCCTGAAAGTTGTACACGTGTGTGTGTGTGTGTGTGTGTGTACCTGGTATTTATCACATTACACTCTTAAAAAAATGCTTCACAATGCCATATAAGAACCTTTTTGTCTAAATGGTTCCATAAAGAACCTTTAACATCTGAAGAACCTTTCTGTTTCACAAAAGCTTCTTTGTGGAGAAAGAAGGTTCTTCAGATTATAAAAAGGTAAGAAAGAGATGGTTCTTTAAAGAACCTTTGACTGAATGCTTCTTTGTGGAACCAAAAATGGTTCTTCTATGGCATCGCTGTGAAGAACCTGTTAAGCACATTTATTTTTAAGAGTGTATGGGGACCAAATGTCCCCACAAGGATAGTCATCCCAGTAAATTTTGACCTTGTGGGGACATTTTTGAGGTCCCCATGAG
>NW_015558598.1:679858-693725 GCF_001515605.1 Sinocyclocheilus anshuiensis | reverse complement strand
GAGTGAGTGAGTGAGTGAGTGAGAGTGAGTGAGTGTGTGTGTGTGTGAATGAGTGAGTGAGTGAGTGAGTGTATTTAGCTTTAAAATTATAGTGACACCATATTTTAAAAAATATTTATTTACACTCAGTCTCAGTACAAACTTCAAGAATTATTCAGGATTACAGTAAACTTTAAGACAAGCAAAACATCATCATTTAAACAAGCAAACAGTAGTTATCTAATGGCTCCCTCTATCAGTGAAATGCAAGAACTTAAACACACAATACATGCTGTACCATTTGCATGTAAACAGATCCCAACAGAATTATATCGAAAACAGTAAACTTGTATATGTCATGAAAATATATTTGCTGTTTATCAGTTTGATTTTACTCTAAAATTGAGAGATATCTTAAAGTGCACACTGTTTTAGCCTAGGTAAGAAAAGTGAATTTTTTCACATATAAATGGATGCACTGGGAGAACTAAGACTATCCAAAACCTGTCTACAGTATTAAATCTCTCGATAGTCTTTAGTTTTAGCTTTAGTATTCACTTCTCCAGTAGCGGTTCCTTTTTGAACTGCTGTTATATAATACCTGACCTGTGTGTAGTGGAATAATTAATTATATCTTTAATTGGTGTAATTCAGTTCTGCGAATGAATCAAACATACTAGTCCAGAACTTCCCATAGCCCATGATCCAGATCTCAGGATCATCTTGATCTCAGGACTTCATGAAATCAAAATCGAATGTTCTTAATAATGAGAATGGAGCATTGTCTTTTGGAGCAATGTTTGCAGCAAATAGAGCTATGAAATTGTTTATTGATGCTTTCCTGATTATATTTCTTATGTAACCAGACAGATGCACTGCGGGAAGACTGAATAGCGGCCAGTATTGGATCACAACACTATGGCTTAGTGGATAACATCTAGACACTGGGTTGAAAGTGTCCTTTAAAATTCTTTAAATGTAAACCTTCTTGGGAAAGGTCAATAATCATAAATATGACTCATTACAACATTGCTGTTTTCTCTTTTCAGTGTTGGGGGGGTAACATATTACAAGTAATGCAAGTTACGTAATCAGATTACTTTTCTTTCAAGTAACTAGTAAAGTAATGCATTACTTTTTAATTTACAAAAAAAATTTCAGAGTTATTTTTTCAAATCAGTAATGCCAGTTACATTGTTTTTCCATTTATTGATCGCCAGCTCTCCTGTCATCATGTTGAGAGAAATGGGGAGTAAGTGCAGAGGCGTTGTGTGCACTGTGTGAACATGGTGTTACTGTAGTTCTAGACTATGAACTTACTCATTTCACTGCACAAAAACACATTCAGTATTCCTCTAAATGAATAAAAACAGTGAAATGCAGACTTAGAATATGATGCAAACCTGCAATAACTACATATGTTAAATAGCACAAAATGTGTGCTATTTAACATATTTAATTATTGCAGGACAAGTATCCTTAATGTATTTAATCCAGTTTTATTAAGCAATGTTTTTGCTGCGATCTTCAACGATCCAATTCAATGATACATTTGTTTTCTTTTTTTATTGCTGAAGAATGTTGAACTTTCTTCTTCTGCATCCTATTCTTCATGCAATCCAGAATAGCGGCACAGCTGAAAGGTTTGTTTGAGCTGCGCCCTCTACTGTACAGATGTGAAATTACAGTTCCTTCAGCCTGAGATTTATTCATTTCACTTTTGATGTGAAAGGGCTTTTACATTTGCCAAAAACAGAACATTTTATATTAAAAAACAGACAAGCAAGGCCAGCCTAGATTTAAAAAGTTATGCAAAAGTATAGCATAACACATTACTTTCCATAAAAAGTAATGTAATTAGTTACTTTTTTAGGGAGTAACACTATATTGTAATGCATTACTTTTAGAAGTAACTTTCCCCAGCACTGGCTGTTTTGTGGTCTTTACATCATAATACAGTGCAATCAGATAGTATTCAGAGTATTTAATTTTTCTCATATTTTGAGATCTGCATGGATTTCACGGGGGCCAAATGTGGGCCAGATCTGGGCCAACACTATGTTGCTGTCTGGGCTGTTGTTGGAAATAATAATAATAATAATCAAAGTCATTTTAGTATGCTTTTTTAAATCTAAAACTCTAATAATGCTTCTCCTCTGATCCCTCTCATGACCTCTGTCCACTAAAGTACTTCTTCTTCACCTGTGTTTTGATCAAGGTATTCAATACAGCTATGGTTTCAAAGCTATGGCTTCTAAAGACAATATAATATAGAATGAGTTACATTGATGAGCATTTATTGGAGTGTTTGTCATTTTCTGCCCCATAGCAAACACAATCAAAAATTAATTATTAAGTAATGACTAAATTATAAATTTTTCATTCATTTTAATATTTTAAGGTTTAGTCTTGGGTAGTGATGGAATTCATTGAAATGACCAGAATCACACAGAACAGAATTAAACCGTTATATGTCATTTCAGGTAAATGGGTAAACCAAATTATGTAACTGTGCAAAGTCAGCTTATTAATTTAATAAAGTCGACGTTAATAATGTATGTTTCCATGTCTATGCAAACAAATGGAAACTGTAAGTGTGTACAGTATGGATACATATGATTACTCCCGCTGGATTATATGTCTTACTCCTGAAAACAAAGAGGTGAATTGTCTCTACTCAAAGAGGAGTGATTCAGCAGATTTTCTCAAGGACACATGAGACACTAGAGGAGTTTCATTTTAACGTGGGACAAAAATGTATACTTTTATATGATGCCAAGGCAGGCAGGTGCCGAAATCTGAAATCTGAACCATATAATTACTGGGGCTGAACAAGTAAGGGAGAAAGAAATGCTATGTTTGTTCTTTTTAGTGCATTGTTTTTAACTAAAATCGAATAAGCTTCCTTCTTAGGACACATTTTTTATTTCACTAAGGACAAATATGATACATGCTGCTATTCTTCCTCGTTGTGGTGTGTCATTAAAAAAATCAAATAAATAAATAACAGGATAAAAATAAACAATTCAGATATGAAGCATTTGAGTGGATCACTTTAACATTGCCATCCGTTACAAGCAAAGCGCTACAAAAAGCCCCAGTCTCTCTTGTACCACACAAAACATGATGCAATCTAAGACTCCACCTTCCATCTTCTCTTAGCAGTATAAAGAAGGTAGAAACTGTATCTCTCTCTCCCTCCCTCTCCCTCTCTCTCCCTTTCTCTCTTTCTTCATTTAAGCAAGTCTTCAAGTCAGAGAACAGCTCTAATATCAGAGCTAATCCTGGATCCTGAGCACCACAGTCTGTGGTGAGGAGTGAAGCGCGATGGCTTCCGCTGGCCTGGAGATCCTGGGGATGATCCTGACCGTGGCCGGGTGGCTCGGCGGGATGGTGGCCTGCTGTCTGCCCATGTGGAGAGTGGCGGCGTACATAGGCCAGAACATCGTCATCACGCAGATCGTGTGGGAAGGTTTGTGGATGAGCTGCGTGGTGCAGAGCACAGGACAGATGCACTGCCGCGTCTACGACTCCATGCTGGGGCTTCCCGACGACCTGCAGGCTGCGCGTGCTCTGACAGTCGTGAGTACGCTGCTCGGTGTGGTAGGCATGGCTCTGGCTGTGGCTGGGGCGAAGTGCACCAACTGCACATCAGATGCAGCTAACAAGCCGCGCATTATGCTGGCAGCCGGGGTGACGTTTATAACGTGTGGGCTGCAGCTGCTAGTGGCCGTCTGTTGGACAGCTAACGGCATCATCCTGGATTTCCACAACCCACTTCTAGAGGAGACGCAGAAGAGGGAGTTTGGGAACTCGCTGTACTTCGGATGGGGCGCCTCCTGCCTGCTGATCCTAGGTGGAGTCATTTTGTCTTGTTCCTGCTCCTCGAAAGCGCAGAACAATGCTGTGCCAACAAGAGTGGACTACTCAGGGGTCAAATCTATGTCTGTGAATGGATATGACAGGAGAGACTATGTCTGAGAGGTCTGACTCTTTGCACATGAAGGACTTTGAGAGAAAAGCCAACAAGTCTGTTAAATGACGACAACAGGTGTTTAAATGTCAATAACAAATGAATGACTGATGCTAAACTTTGATTACCAACATGGCATATATAAGATTAGTATTATTGTTTTTGTTTTCATTTTAATGTATTTGATATTGTTGCAAGAAGTAATTTAGTTATTTTATCTTTTGTTCTCATTTTTGCACAATCCAAATGCTAATAGTTGAATAATCAGTAACTCTCAAGTCCACTAAAATTGCAAAATGAATGGTTAGAGTTCATTTTGAGTCCATTTTAGATATTCTACTAACTATAAGTAACTTTGCAACTGCATGTCAACTAACTCTCATTAGAGTATTAATAGACTATTAGGTTAGGGTTAGTAGAATAAGCTGAGAAGTACTTGCAGAGTTACTTAGAGTCAGTAGAATGTCCATCAAAATAAAGTGTTAGCAGATATTACGCAGACAGTCACTAATACTCTAATGACTGCTAGTTGACATGTAGTTACTTATAGTTAACTATAGTTATTGCAATGTCTAAAGTGGACTATCAAAATAAAGCCAGTTTCATTAATGGACAAACATACCTGAATTTATTTAGACAGACATTAAATAACATTAAAACATTAAATAACAAAAAAACAAAAAAAAAACGTGAGACTCAGAAACCAGAGTAAAGCAAAAACAAATGCTAGCAAAAGCCCGTTATCATTATTTGAAATCAATCCTGCTCTTAAAAGTCAACACAAATACTAATGATACTCTCCATGTTGGCCCAGACGTGAATGGAGACAATGCGCTGGTTGTTCTAGTAAATCTCTAAACCTCTTTGTGCCCAATGCTTTAGTCAAGAGAGCGTAACTGAGACTTGCACGGGTGCAGATAAAAGCACCTGCTATATTGCAGAGTAGATGCCTCTATAATTACTTACTGCAACTCTTTCTCAAAGTGTTCAATAATTAGGAAAATATGTAAAGCTCTGGTAGGTTAATATGCTAACCTACTTTTGTCTTGAAGTCATTAAACATTATCCTTAAAGGTGCTATAATGATATTTTGTTTACTGTTCATGTAAGTTAAAAATACTGACATAGATGATATACAACAAATGCATCTGAAAGAAAACCTACATTTGATGTAAATAGAAGTAGAAGATGCTCATTCCACTTGTTCCACATGCTCCAACAACACTGCAAAGGCTGACGCAAGGTCACCAGGCTTCACATACCTATGCATGACTGATTACAGAGTAAGTGTGTGTATAATGTGTGTGTGTGAGAGAGAGAGAGTTAATAAAGCCTGATGTTGTTTAGTTTAGAGTTGAGGAATCGTGGACTGCTGATAGCAGCTAAAGTCACACTGTCTGGCATCACTGATTCTGTCTTTGTTGTCTCTCAGCCCTCAGTGACTTTACTGCTCCTTCTCAGGTGACGAATCAGTTCAATTATCACTTTCATATCAATCTCTGCTCATAGAATCCAAACAAATTAAAGGGGTCATATGATACGATTTAAATTTTTCCTTTCTCTTTGGAGTGTTACAAGCTCTTGGTGCATAAAGAAGATCTGTAAAGTTGCAAAGACTAAAGTCTCAAATCCAAAGAGATATTCTTTATAAAAGTTAAGAGTCAGCCACACCTACCTAAAACATCTAGTTCTAACACGCCCCACATGTCTACATCACTATGTGCATTTATGTGCACTATATAATGTTCTTTTTAGCAACATCATATGACCCCTTTAAGTTTGCTCTTGTGGTAAACCTGTTCTGAAGCATGCATTTTAATTTTAAACCACTGAAAGTTTTCCTCAAAAGTCTAGACTTGCTTTAGTCATGCAGTTATCCATTAACCAGTTCCCTCTGGGCTTTTGTTATCTATCCGCTGTTTGGTCTCTGAGTGGGAAATACCAGATGAAGAGAGCTAAATCATTAAACTAACTCGTTTCCACGCCAAGGTTAAGCTCACTCAAAGTTTAACCAATCCCCTGAGACCTTTTCCAGAATAACTCCACCTTCCTCATCGTTGCATTATAAAACATTGTGCCGAAAGCCTTTCCTTGGCGAATGGAATTCATTTCATAGCACATTCTTGTATAAAACAGAATGGCAGCTCTGGGGTTGGAGATATTAGGGGTCACCCTAGCTGTGTTCGGTTGGATTGTAGGCATCGTGTCTTGCGCTTTGCCCATGTGGAAGCTCATGGCTTTCATCGGGGTGAACATCGTAACGGTGCAGACCATATGGGAGGGAATCTGGATGAACTGTGTAGTGCAAAGCATTGGCCAGATGCAGTGCAAAGTCTACGACTCCATGCTGGCTCTCAGCTCAGACCTGCAGGCCGCCAGGGCTCTGTGTGTGATTGCCATTGTGATGGGAGTACTGGGACTCCTACTCTCCATTATAGGAGCCAAGTGCACTAAATGCCTAGAGGAGGAGCGGGCCAAAGCCAGAGTCATGATCGCCGCTGGAGTCACCTTCATCTGCGCTGCGGTCATGCACTTGATCCCTGTGTGCTGGTCTGCTCACAGTATCATCAGATCCTTCTACAACCCCGTAATCATAGAGGCACAAAAGAGGGAGATCGGTGCGTCTCTTTACCTGGGATGGGCATGTAGCGCCCTTCTGCTGATTGGAGGGGGGATTCTCTGCTGCAGCTGCCCCCCACTGGAGGAGAACAGGTACAGTCCACCCAGCAGGATGGTTTACTCTGCTGCACGGTGTGTACCGCCCGCTGGCTTTGACAAATGAGACTATGTGTGAACAAACGTACTCTTTTTGTGTTGCAACTCTGTTCATATGTGTCCTGAACAGAGAATGTGATGATACAGCACAAGACAGTGTGTGTTTCTGGACAGTGAGTTCTGCTGTTTTGCCATTTCTTTTGTTACCAAGTTCATGCAAGCAGTTTTGAAGAATTGCAAGTATTATATTATTACTAAAAATAAGCACATGCAAAAGTGTGTTCATAACCATGTGTATATTGATATTGAGGTTGTCGTTTTTAGTATTGTGTTACCAATAACTAAAATTTCAGTGTTTTAGTATGTTTTTGTAAACTTTTCGTTACATGCATCTATATGATGTATCAAGACTTGTAGTCTAAGTGTGCCACATTAACTTTAAAACACGTTCATTAAAAAAATACAAATTAATTTGTTTCTATGTTCCATGATTTTTGGGTCCTAATTAATTTAATTTATTAACTCTTTCCACACTTTTTTTTTTTGAAGTTGCAAGCTATTTTCAGCATTTGTGATCATTTTCAAAAACATTTAGTGGCACCCAGAATATTTTATTGTATGAATATATGAACAATGTAAAATGAAAGAAAAAACCTACCTTCCTGCATTTTTTAATCAATATTTAAATGTGAGTAATTTTCATTAAATAAAAGCAACATTTTGAACAAAAAGCTGAGAAATCACGCTTTTATTAAATCTACATCCGGATCAGACTGAGAATGATGATCAAAACATAGATGGAGTAGATCGCTTCCATCAACACCCCCAAAGCTTCACAGACTTAAACCGCTTCCTCTGTCGACATTTATTTCGGTAACGTTAGGCAGTTTTGTTTTGTATGCTGTTTAAGTAATGTTTGATGATCGTGTTAGCTTACATGTGCATAAGCAATGCTTCTATCATGTGTTTCTGCTTCTTCTTCGCTTGTTTATGGATCCAGAAAATCAGTGCTATTTCAAACGATGTGAGTATCGCCCCCTACTGTCTAACAGTGAAAACATGGATTGGCAGAAAATTCTGTCAGCGGTGGGGAAAGAGTTAACATAAAACTGATTTGTCTCAGAAATGTCTTTGAAAATGCACTGAACGAACATACTGTGCCATCTTTGTTCAGTTGTCTATGGAAAACAATGAAGAACACTGAGTTAAAAGAAACTTTCATAGCCTCAATAATAAAGTGATTAGTTGAATCAGCTGTCACTAGGCCTAGTTATTCACCTGTTTTCAAGGTCTACTCGCTCTCTGCACAAGAATCGTGTCTTTGCCAGGGCCCTAATCTAAGCCAGTCCCAGACAATAGGCCTATTTCAGGGATGAAGATGAGGCACTGGGTCATGGAATGAAACAAAAACAGAAAAATCTCAGAAGAAGAGCTTGAACCTGCTTATGGGCCTTTGAGAACATCCAAGCAGCTTCAAGCATCTTTAGGATTGTAACTTTGATACTGTTGAGTATCATGCAATCCATAAAATATAAAACATAACTTGCAATGCATGTGAAATACATTGGCTGATGTGTGTCTAAATATGTTTAAAAATAAATCTACATTTTTCTTAAGGGTGGCATCCTCCCCCTATATATGTTGTATATGTTGTATATACATTTGAATGCAAGTAATTTTGTCTAACCAATTAATGCTCAATTAGTGCTGTTTTTTATAATTAACTCATACATTTATATATTAAACAAATAATAAAAAAACAGTCATCTCTGGTGCACAATAGTAAAGTCTCTGTAAAAATGAAAAGATCCTAGAACTTTTGGAGTTCTTCACGTTATACACAGTGTATAGTGGACAATATGGCATATACTATATAAGGTCTAGTGAATAAGGAAATATAAAGTTATGTTTAGGTATCTACTGTAGAATATAGTCATGCAGAATAAGGCATTAATACAGTATATGCTCTATAAGTACTACTAATGAACAGTCAATATGGGAAGTAATATGCATGCTCATAAGAAACTAATGGTGAATAGTGTTACCCAATCTAAAGTGTTACCGAAAATGCTGTATTATTCATGTCAGGCTAGTAGTTGGTGATGTCACTTTGTAAAGAAACACTACACTCATGCGCACAAACCTACAGACTGAACACGTAATACACACATGCATGACATCGCCGTTTTCACAAATTCACTGATAAGATAATGGCATCATTTATAAAAATGCGCACTTTGAAACACATGCTCAAACGTTTGCATTTTCAACTTAAAGGGATAGTTCACCCAAAAATTAAAATTCTGTCATTAATTATTCACCCTCATGTCATTCTAAACCCGTCAGACCTCTGTACATCTTCGGAACACAAATTAAGATATTTTTGATTAATTCTGAGAGCTCTCTGACTACTGAATTACCGCGATCAAGGTCCAGAAACGTAGCAAGGAGATCGGTAAAATAATCCATGTGACATCACGGCTTCAACCGTAATTTTATGAAGCTACAAGAATACATTTTGTACGCAAAGATAACAAAAATAATGACTTTATTCAACAATTCATCTTTTCCGCGTCACCCTGGTGCCATTTTGGAGAATATCCAAAATGAATGTAAACAGCGTATGCTATTCTGTGTCAGCTGCGTCACGCGGATACGTTGTTTTCGTTCAAATCAAAGCGTAACCGTGTGACACGTTACTGTGTAGCTATAAACACATTTAAAATCAGATAGTTTCTAAAATGAGCTAAAATGCAAGAATGAATATCTATGAAACTGTTTGCGCTGTTTTTAATTATCCAGCAATTAACATCATGCTGTGAATTCTCCTTGTGAATTTACCGTAGCAACATAATGTACATAGCCTAATGCAACAGATGTCTGAGACACAGTAAATTAATAACATTCTCTACAAGAAGTATTTTATGAAATTGGTAAGGCAAGGCAAGTTTATTTATATAGCACATTTCATACACAATGGTAATTCAAAGTGCTTTACATAAAAGGAATTAAAATAATCATAAAAAATAATCACAACAATAAACCAAGGAAATTAAAAACTTTTAAAATAATCTAAAATTGATTTTAAATGAATTAAAACAGTTAAGAATAGAAAAAAGATTATACATAAAATATAGTGCAATCAGTTCGGACGTAGCACAAAGGCTAGGTAAGTCTGGGTGTCATCTGCATAGCTGTGATAGGCAATTTGGTTCTTTCTCATTATTTGACTTAGTGGGAGCATGTACAGGCTAAACAAGAGCGGTGCACGAATTGATCCTTGTGGGACTCCGCATTTCATGGTCGTCCACTTAGACTTATGCTCTCCTATACTCACACAATAACTTCTCCCTTCTAAGTATGACCTGAACCATTTGATTACCATCCCAGAAAGCCCGACCCAGTTTTCCATTCTCTCTAGAACTATGTTATGATCAACAGTGTCAAACGCAGCACTGAGATCTAGTAGTACCAGCACTGATATTTTGCCAGAATCAGAATTTAAGCGAATATCATTTATTATAATAAATGAGAGTGTTTGAAAATCCTGGAATTTCATGACACAGTGTCTATACAGAAAAATGAATAATCCATTCAAAAGAATATCTTACAATTGTTTGTTTTGTCTCTACCTTTATAAAATAAATTCATGTCATTGTGCAGAAGCATTGACAGCCTCTATTGATGTGCAAAGAAGCTATGTTTTGTTCTTAATTCCCAAAACTTTCCGATAATGGAGGGCAGTTTTTGTTCTGGTGTGACTAGCCCTTTCTTTGTGTAATGTCTCCATCCTGACAGACTCCTCCTCTCTACCTGATCTGGGGTATAAAGGACACTTGTTTTGTCACAGATGCGCTCTGTTTGCTCCGATGCATTGGTTGAAATTAGGCTTATACTGCAGGTTCCCTCACAGCTGTCCAGTTATTTTACCAGCATCTCTGGCATTGCATAGCTGCCACAGATCCTTTAAGAAGACATGTCTTTAGGCCTGGAGCTCATAGGTATCGTGTCATGTGTGCTGGGGTGGCTTTTGGCCATTGTGGCTTGTGCTCTCCCCATGTGGAGGGTCACAGCCTTCATCGGCTCCAACATCGTGACGGCTCAGATTATCTGGGATGGCCTGTGGATGTCCTGCGTGGTTCAGAGCACCGGACAGATGCAGTGTAAAGTCTATGACTCCATGCTGGCTCTCTCTCAGGATCTTCAAGCAGCTCGAGCCCTGACTGTCATATCCATCCTTCTGACCGTCTTGGCTGTACTGGTGTCCATCGGAGGAGCGAAGTGCACTAACTGCATTGAAGAAGAGTCGTCCAAAGCTAAAGTCATGATCCTAGGAGGTGTGCTGTTCATCGTAGCTGGGCTTATGCAGCTGATTCCCGTGTCCTGGTCTGCAAACAGCATCATCAGGGACTTTTACAACCCTTTGCTGCCTGATGCCAGGAGACGGGAGATGGGAGCGGCGCTCTACATCGGCTGGGCAGCAGCTGCGCTCCTAATTTTGGGGGGATCGTTGCTTTGTTGCTCCTGCCCTCCACAGGAGAAAAAATATAACCCGTCTAGGATGCCGTATCCTGCGTCTCGCTCGAACGGTGGGGGAGGCTATGACAGAAGAGACTATGTGTGAAACAAACAAAGGACAACTCTGAACTCAGTGTTGCAGTGCTCAATGCACAGGCATCATTTTCTGGAAAAAAAAGTGAAAATATGCCACACATTCTCCATTGTGGAGAAACATGTTTGATGCCTTTGGTCTCCGTGTAAGTGCGATGTTGGCTGTTCAAAATGTAATGACACTGACAGTGAGAAATGGCTTTTTGTAATTGCTATGAACATGCAAACTAGGTCTGTTACGTTCAGCTGAAATCTCAACGAAGCATCATTTTTAGCTAACTGAGGTGTATAAAGCTGATTTTACATTTATTGGTCAATTCTTTTAGTTTTTTGGACTAGTTGCACTAAGAATTTATGTTTGATTTCAATGTATTTTAACACAGACAAGTTGACTATGTGTTCACTATATGTTCTAGAATTTAAAATATCATCTTTTTTTTTAAACCATCAAAACTGTGTCTGATTTAAATTGTAATTTGGATTTCTTTATTATTGATATGATTTTTCTCATCTGTTTGTACAAATGGAATTTGAGAAGCACGTACATTTTCTTGTACATGTATCTTTGGTTCATAAACACTTCCTGCCACAAATTTGTAAGCTAACTTTTAAAATAAGTAAACAAACTGAACTAAAAGCTGTCCCAGGGATCATTTAAGTGTGGTCCAGGATTGTGGGAGGAGGGTTAGTATGGTGGGAGTTCGAGTACTTTATTTGTGAGCACTGAGCTGGAAAGAACAGCTGAGGAGTACAGGTTTCTGTGAAGGGTAATTTTGTCCTATAGTGTTCATATTGTAGTCTGTGTAGCTAGTACAACAATAAATGAACACATCAAGTATGGAGTATGGATGCTTGAAATCATCTCTGTATCTCTTCCTTTATGAGTACGTAATGATGACTAGAGAAAACCTGAAACTCAAGCCATGGGGCCATGTTACCTGCAGTTAGCAGCAAAGCCAAATACACACCAGTAATCATCAGCAGATCACCTAACAAGAGCAGGTGGCAAACGGTGGCACATAACAACAGAGAAATAGCAGAGTTACACAAATGCAATTTTCAGAGGTTAATTATTTAGCTGAAGCATTAGCTTCATTATGAAAAAAAAATCAACAAATAAATAAAAAGGAAAGTTCTTAGTCAGAAACCACTTTTATTAATTCTGTTGTGAAATGTGTTACAATTGAATTACATGATGGAGAACCAATTTTGGCAGCTTCTAACAGTGTCAGCGTAAAATATTGAAGAGGACCTCATATGGGTGACGCATACATCAGCATATCACTTTACCAGGGTATGTCACCTGTTTCTATAAACACAGGATCAGTGTCAGCTCAATTAAGGACAGCATGCAGGCTAAATTACCTACCTTGATAATATTAACACCATTAATAGATTTTTTTTTCTTTTGATAAAATAAAAATCTAGATGCTAGTGGTGACAGAATCTACTTATTACTCTATTGTACGAACTATAAAAAGCCCAAGATTTGTTTTAGATCTACTTGTTTCTAGCATACATGGAGACAAACTATCAAAGACGATACAATACAATATATACATTTGGCTGAATGCACAAAATCTTTAATATGTTAGTCAATGTTACATGGTTGAAAGCACTGTAAAACTATATGGTCATCATTTTGCAAATCGTCATGTCGACTGTATGCATGTGCTGTGCAAAATTGGAAATAGCATTTCCAAGAGAAGCTATTAAACCTTTTCGGTTTTCACCTTTCATATGTGCACTAGAAAAAAAATTGCCAGGAATTCACAGGATTAAAGAGTATTATTTTACAATTAATTACTGCAGTCAGACATTTACTGTGAAGAGTGCATGCTGGGTCATTTTCTTACCAATAACTGTGAATGGACAGCAGAATGATGCTAACATCACAGTAATTTACTGCTCTTGTTTTACTGTGAATTCACAACATGATCGATTCATTCTGCATTGTATGCTGGGTGCCTTCATAGTACACATACACTGTAGAAACACAGTATGATGCAGTTAGATACAAGAGAAGTCCCACTGTGAAATTACTGTGGAGAGTATTATTTTACAATTAATTACTGCAGTCAGACATTTACTGTGAAGAGTGCATGCTGGGTCATTTTCTTACCAATAACTGTGAATGGACAGCAGAATGATGCTAACATCACAGTAATTTACTGCTCTTGTTTTACTGTGAATTCACATTATAGTTGTCTTTGAGCCACTGTGAGAAATTTAGTTGTTATATTTGTTAATTGTTTTGAAGTCACCATAATGGTGATTAGTGACTATTATTTGTTTGGAATCTTGGACTTAACTCATTCATATTCAAATTTCTGATCTATTTATGTCAGAGGTGTGGCAAATGAAAACATTTGTCGAAATGATAACAAGCTGGAAACATGAAATAAGCTAGCTTTCTGATTTCAAGATAGTCGCACTATTCTTAGCATGAACATGAAGTTTTATTTGAGCTTTAAGCAGGAAGATTAATCAATAGTGTATTTTGTATTCACAACTGTTTGTATGGATCCAGCATTACACAATAAACTAACAACACAAACTGCTAAAAGTGAACCAAAAACAAGTTCAATA
>NW_015558598.1:665287-679687 GCF_001515605.1 Sinocyclocheilus anshuiensis | reverse complement strand
GCAGTCTACTCATCACCTTAACTTTAACTGCGTTTGTAGCCGGCGCCATAGCCAGACTGATAAACAAACAAAGACTGGAAGTAAACTTCGGGCCAGGCGCGTGTGCCCGATGAAACCGTCTATATAAAGCTTGAAGCATCAGAATCGGCCGATCACAATGACAAGAAATCGGTACTCAGTATCGGCAGCAAAAATCCTGATCGGAGCATCCCTAGTCTTTACTTAAAAAAAACAAACAAAAAAAAACAACTTACATTTAACGAACAAAAAATGCTCCAACCGTTTTTCTAAATTAACTTTATATATATATATAAAAAAAACTACATGATCGATTCATTCTGCATTGTATGCTGGGTGCCTTCATAGTACACATACACTGTAGAAACACAGTATGATGCAGTTAGATACAAGAGAAGTCCCACTGTGAAATTACTGTGGAAGTAATGCAATTATTAACCTGGAATATACTGTAATTTCACACTAAACTTTTACAGTGCGCACTTTCCTAACGAATAACTCTGTCATTAGGCCCAATGGCTTGAGCTGAAATGCTGGTGTACCGGTGCTCTCTGTAAGTGATCCAAATCTCGAAGTGCTTCACAGAGTTCTCTTTGTTCAATCTCGACTGTTCCCGGGGAAACTCAACTCTGTTCACAACAGTGATTCCTCTGAAACTGAGGTCACATGACCGATACTGGAGAAGGTAAGGAACGAGGGCTGCTAGACAACCAGAGTCATTGGAGGAAAGATCCTTGCTTTCTCAAAACACAGGAACATTGTGTTTGAAGGGAGGAAACTGGATGTTATTGATCACATTGTCACAACACGTTGTGAAGTATGAGTTATACAGGCACAAGGTAGTAGTTTTTAATAACCCACAAGGCAAAAGTCCACACGGAGCAACAGTCCAAACACAAGTCAAGATGCTGAAATCTAGAGAGATGTGTTAGTGTTTAATGTTCTGTTTGGATTGAAATGGTCTCTGTTGTCTGGGTTTTGTGGGTTATCATTGTGCTGAAGAGTAGAGTCTGTGCTTCAGTCCAGGAGAAGACCAAGAAACATTGATGTTATGCTGCATGTTGCTTTATTTAAAGGCAGTAACTGTGTAGTTGTTAATGTTGTGATAGTTAGCTCATGTGTGCTGTTGCTAGCTAATGTTTAGTTGCAATAGATTTACATTTTACAGATAACGTTTCACAATAATTATCTAGAAAATATCTGTAAAGTAACAGGGTATTTTTTTCTAAAACATTCAAGAAAAATTAGGATATTTGTTGTCACAGCCATCTCCTGGAGTGTCAGCCACCAGAGGGCCCTCCTTCTGGATTATAGTTTATTGCTTGTGGACTTCAATTCCCATCACCCTTTGCCTCGACTACCACGTTTCATTGCCTTCTGCTGTTTGTAATTTACCCATTTAGCTCTCCATATAATACACCATGTTCTCATACCTTTGTTGCTGAAGTATTGTTTTGTCACTCTATTCTTCTGTGTTTTTGCTGGATCCTTTTCTCTGGGTATTCTTATGTTGGTGCTCCTTACCTTTGCATTGTGTGGATTATTGTTTTTATTTTTCTATTAAAGTTGCTCTTGGATCATCTTCTACAAAGTTTTCAGTGTGATTCTATGACAATTTTTCCTTAATTTTACTGTTTTTGTTTGGAAGCCGCTTCTTCTAGTCATTGACATAATTTTTTTCTTTTTTAACAATCTTTAACCATTATTTCCATTGATAGTAAATATTTGGCACCCTGTGCTGCCATACATTTTACCAGTTTTTATGTCTATTTTTATGTCTACATAGAAAGTGTCAATTTTGATTTCATAGAACTTTAACAAGAAACATGGATGTTAACCTGTTTAACCAGTTTGGTTTTTGCTCTTTTTGACCAATAATGTATTATTGGTAATATGGAACAAACGCCTCAACAGACCTTTGTAACGAAATATTCTGCTACAATATTTCATGCTTTTGTATGTTTGTTTCTTTTTTAAATAAAGAAACAATTTCTGCAGCTGATGCTTTGTTAAAAAAAAGTCTTGCAGTGTCAATAAAGGCAGAATAAAGGCCACCATTTACTTTAATGAATAAGATTTCATCTCTAAATGTCTACTTTGGTATTATTTGCAGCATAATATTACTGTAATTTACAGACATGCTTACAGTTAATATCCAGATAAAAAAATACTATCAAGTTTTAAACAATTCCTGAACGTGCAGTTGTTTTTTTTAACCCACAGCACAAATTCACATATGCTTATTTTTACACATACTGTGGTTCTGACAGGTGTGTACAAATGTTGCACACTAGTGTTCACATGGTGAGAACTGCCGGTTGTGGAGACATTGTGAAGGTGTTAAGAACTGAATATGTGTTTAGAGTTGAAACACAAGTGAAACAGTGAACAGTGAAGCACAAGAACAGTGTTAATAGTTTTGAGAAATCTTTTAGACTATGGTCTGAGGTAAATGATAAGTGGCTAATATAATGCTTTTTTTTTGTTGTCTAAAGTAATTGAATAGACACTGTAATAAGGTTACATACTTACGAAAGCAAAAGTGGTGCTTAGCAAGCAACACTAAATAATATTCTTATGTGTTGAGTCATTCTGCATGAAGCAAGAATAAAACAAGATCTGAAAAACTCTGATGTGAGCTTCTCTTCACACTCTTTTATTTTTCTGTAGTACTTCCTTTCACACTCACCCCTTGTCCAAATACCCACATCTGTGGTCTTTGCACTTGATCACTTGATTACTTATATGATGTATTTCTTGTATCTGGCCCAAGTGTTCAAGTAAGGATGAAGACCACAAGTGTGTGTAGTACTTTTCATTACCTGATGGGACACACTTATAGTGCTGTAAAAATGCATCAGTCTCTACAATGTAGGGTACATGTCATGTCCATTAATGAATGTATGTTCTGTCAATTTTCTTCACAAAAATGATATTTTACCCATTAAGGTATATTATAATACTTTGCACACCCAATGTTTCAAGTCGCACCAAGTCAACATTATCTATCTTAAATGTATTTATACAATTTAAATCAATAAAAAAAGGTTATTTGAAATGAGTCTAAAAGAAATTATTTTAAATTGTGAATGTTACCCATCAATAAATTACATTCGACATGACTCTACCGTGTGACTGTCCACTGATGATAAAGAATTGTTTGCCATATATATTAAGTTTTTTCATAATTAACCCTTTTGTGTGTCAGAGGAAACGTGTGTGTGTGTGTGTGTGTGTCTGTCTGTGTGTGTGTATGAGCTAATAATGTGTGCAACTGTTTACAACTGTAAATGACACCTATTACCTTTTTAAAGAACCGAACAGACTTCTGAGGAAGATTAAATTTAGTTTCTTCCCTAAACGTTTCTTCAAAAGTACTAAAATAATTGTTATTTGAATCATTAAGCAGCCAGATTAATTAAGATAAACCGATTAAGATTGATTAAGAAAAAGCATAAAAAACGTTAAATCCCTTGATTTATATCCCTTGTCTTGTTGTATGAATATTAAAATGTGTTCACAGGTAGAAAAATATCAGAGCCAAACTCAACACCATCTGTGTCAGAGAAGAGAATCAGATAGAGATTAGCTCTTAGTTGTGGTTTGGTTTGTTCAGTTTGAGCTCGGTGGCATTAACCAGGGTGAAAGTAGCAGCTGATCACTAGTTTCTGCTTATTTACTTCAATAGAGTTATAAATACAGATAATCCCATAATTACAATAAATATCCATCAAAGTGTTGTTTCATGTTCCTTGTTCATACTGGAATATTACTTAATGGAAAATGAATGCTGTTCAGTTTGATTGTTACGATCACCGGCTGGATTGCCCATGAGCTCTTCCAGAGGGCAGTCCACCTCACACTGTTGTCACTCCCTCAAAACTACATTCCCCATAATCCTTTGTCTGGACTCTTGATCATTGATTGCATTCACCTGTGTCTTGTTACCTCATCAGTCTCACCGTATTTAAAGCCTGGTTTTTCACTCATTCGTTGCTTAGTCTTGGTTGTTGTCACACTGCTTCTCTGAGTCTGCTTCTCCTGGTCCATGTGTCTTGTTTGGGTTTTGCCTTGTTTCCTGGTTTTGTCTCAGTTTTCTGACCTGTTTGCTACCCTTTGGACTGACTACCCTGCATATGGATTATGGCTTTGGATTATCCTAATAAACTGCATTTGAAAGCCCCAATTTTCATGTCGTTACATTGATACTGAATCATGACAAAATTTCTGTCCAAAACTTACATGTACGTTCACACTGCAGGCAAATGTGGCCCAAATCTGATTTTTTTTGCTCACATGTGACTCAGATCTGTTTTTTGTCATGACAGTGTGAACAGCACAAACTGCACGGAATCTGATCTATTCAATTCTGATTTGTGCCACTTCTATATGTGGTACTAAATCCGATCCATGTCAGATATTTTGCAATGCGACCGCAGTGTGAACGGTCATGTCGAATTTCATGCGGCTTTTACGTCACTCTAGATCGACATTCGTCATAATTCCGCGCTGACGGGAGATACTTCAAAGATTTTACATACCCAAAGTTATCAAGACAGTAGCGAAAGGTAATCAGTAGAAGTGTGATGTGTCAGAACTAGGCATGGGCCGATTACCGGTTTCAAGGTATACCGCGATTTGAAAATTTCACGGTTTCAAAACCACTAATATTTTCCGTTATACATGTTTTCATGTATCCTCAAAGACTGAGAGTGTAGGAATCTTTCAGGTTAAGTGCAGTGTAGAGAGTAACACGCCCCCTTCTCCTCCTGTTGGTGCGAGTGAGCGGTCAGTCACGTGTGTGTATGACGGCCGAAGGAGCTTCCTCTGGAACTTACGCGATCGGCAACTGGCCGTTTATTGTTTTATTGCAGCCGATCTCTGTTCTGGACTTGCACAAACTGCGTTGCATTGCATATAATTTTCCAAATGGCATTTATGTGAAAATATGAAGTCTGTAAACGCCTCCTGCTGTCAGAGAGAGAATCTGACAGCAGGAGGCGTTTCCACATTTCAGAAACAAATCAAAGAAAAAATAAACAAATACTACTGTTCCAAATATTCTGTATGTTGCTCAAAATATATTGTGTTCTGTTTTTTAGAGCTGTCTCAGAGACACATTTTCGAGCTGTAACAACAATACCGTGACACCGTGAAACCGTGATATTTTTGCTTAAGGTTATCATACCGTCAAAATCTCATACTAGTCAGAACTCATGTGTATTACAGTGACAACGCTACAAGCAAAACATGAGGGCTCGTATCATAAAAGTTTCAAAACTCTGCTTTCTTTTGTCACATCCTTGTCTTTATTTTTTCATGTTGGCTGTGCATAATTTTGCTGGCTTCTGCAGCAGATCACTATAAATAAATGCATAATCGCTTACTTTATATCTTCCGTGTTTACTTCCGTATGACGGCGCGCTGCGCAAGTGTTGCTAAATCCACATTTTCCCCGCGGAATTGGGCTACTTTTTCCTCTGTTGCCGCGGGATGTTTTTCAACTTCGTGGGTTGACAACTGTTCACACTGGAAATCTGATTTTGAAATTGAGCACCAAGGCTCGCTGTGTGAACGTAGTGAGTTTGACATTTTCTGTGAGTTTGACATTTTCTGAAAACTTTAGCAGCATTTTCTCTAACACATTAGGTGCATTTGTATCTCTATAATGTGTCATGTTGGATCTGACTGTAGGTATCAGGAAGTCTTGAGGCTTTAACCCAGTCTGTGTTTTTAACTGTCTGTCATTATTCAGTCAGTATGGAGCTCAGTCAACTTCCTCTTGTGCTCTGTGAGCATGGCTTTTATCTGGATGTGTTTCAGTGGATGTTAATTACTCTTATATTATGAATAGGATCAAGTGATTTAGTGTACCTGGATTTTTTTTTCTTCATGCTGCTTTTTTGTGTTTTGTAATAATGTTTGTTGAATCAGTTCTGTTGGTTTATTCTGCGCAGATGCTTAGTGTAACATGTGTAACTTAGATATTGACTAGTGCGCAGTTAGTAAGAGTTTTTCTTTTTTCCTCCGCTTGTGATCAGACTGTCAGTTCCCTAAACAGGTTTCTCTGCTATGATGATGAAATCTGTAAAATATCAAACCGGTGTTTCTGTGTTCATATGCAGTCTTCAACACAAAATCTTATTACGAGTTCATCTTTATTACTGTCACAGTTTTCAGACCATTGAAAGTGTAGAAAAGTTAGATGAAAAGGTCTAGACAAATTAGCAAAAAAAAAAGGTTTCACTTTATTTTGATGGTGCCTTTAACATTCTGTTGACTCTAAGTAACATTGCACCTACATATCTACTAACTAGTAGAGTATTAGTAGACTGGTAGGGTTAGGGTTAAGTTCACATGTACTTGCAAAATTACGTTTAGTCAGTAGAATGTCTGTTGGGACACCATCACAATAAAGAGTTAGCAGATATTATTCAGACAGTCTACTAGTACTTTAATGAGAGTTAGTTGACA
Organism: Sinocyclocheilus anshuiensis; assembly: GCF_001515605.1. Taxonomy (NCBI): domain Eukaryota; kingdom Metazoa; phylum Chordata; class Actinopteri; order Cypriniformes; family Cyprinidae; genus Sinocyclocheilus; species Sinocyclocheilus anshuiensis. Next base: position 673,195 of record NW_015558598.1, on the reverse strand, counting down.
TATAGGTGCAAAGTTACTTATTGTCAACAGAATGCTCAAAAGGGACCATCAAAATAAAACGTAACCAAAAATGACGACAGCTGAGAAACATTTAAGAGTAAAATTATGGTGTTTTACAAGCAAAGGAAAAAGAATATACCTTCATATGGCTAATGTAATATACACCGTATCAGCTCAATGCTGACATTTTCTTTTTGTGTTTTTAGTGCTGATTTCAAATATCCACTCTGGACAAACTGAAGGTGAATGAATTTCATCACATATTCACATATGAGTGATTCGACACTGTTACAAACTAGCTGTAAAAAGAGTGTTATGATTATAAATGATTATAAATACACCTTAAGTTATTCTGTGTTGTAACTAGAGGAAGAAATTCCAGTGAGCCAATAGCAGTGATGATACACAGCAAATCTATTTCCTCACATAATGAACTGCTCTGAGAAATTAGTGAAAATGTTTCATAAGACACTAACTAAGTGACTGTAACAGCTATAGAGAACAATAGTCTAGCCTGATATAGCATGTGTGTTTTGCAATAAACTGTATATACAGTAAAACAGCTCGTGTTATTATTTTATTATTCACATAATTTTTTTTATTGTGAATTGCTGTCATTGTACAGAAAAACCAAAACCCAGAGTGACCATTAAACCTGCTCAACATGTGTTCAGACGAGAGAACGTCACATACTGTAGGTGGTTATAACATAATGGCTCATCAGTATATGTATATGATATATCCTTGTGATGGCAAGGAACTTATGGAAAATCATGTCATGTGTCTGAGTCTCTGATTGCAGTTTATCTAAAACTGTAGTACTTTTATGATTTCTATACTGTTGCAGTTATATGAGAACAATGTGAGATAAAACTTGATAAACGATTTTTATAAATATGGTTCATAAAGAGGTTACAGATGTTCTAAACTGGTGTGCAACGTGTTTTTAAAGCTCTTCCTATTATTTCATTAAATTATAGTTGTGTTCATTAACTTAAACTATATTTCACACTACCCCTGGTGACATCAGCGAACCTGGCTACTACATGACAACAATGTCATTATCAAATAAAATGGCCAATATAATCCGAACACATTTTTTCTTGGATTTTCTCACCATAAAAAATGTGTTTCATAAACACAATTACAGCAACCACAGAAAAACTAATGTTAAAAAGTCAAGGGTCAAGAGCACAACTAAAGCAAACACTTATCTCCACAACGGTGACTTCAAATTGTATTATTTTCAATAATCATTAACATCTAAATCTCTGTTAATTCTTCAGAAATTTTAAGACGCATGACAAACAAAAATTCAAACTGGCGAGTAATGCATGAAGCTGGTGATGCTGTTTGTAGAGTTGTTCAATCATCGCTTCAGTGTTACTTTAACACTCTTTTAGAGTGGGACCATATATGATCTGAGCAGTGTTAATTTAACACTCGGGATTTTACTGTGTAGATATACCTTCAGAAAGTGGAGAAGTTTCACTTCCTAAAGGCTTCTTATCTAAGAAAAATCAAAGCTTTTGTTTTCTGATGTGTAGTCCACTGTTCTTCTTCTCTTCTAATATGTTGCTTGTTTAGAAACTCAGCGGTGTGTAATTAGCTGACCGGGTCAAGCATCAGGTGCTCTCAGTGTTGTGTCGTGCTTGATCATTAGAAAGCACAGTTGAGTCATCAGTCTTCTCATTCTTCGAGATCGCTATCACAGTGTTGATCATCCACAGAAACTCTGTCTACCATCCCAACAGCCCAGGGGTGAAACTCTCTGATGTCACACATGCTGCCTCTCCCCCGTCAGCCCTATTAACAGTTTCATTAGTAATCACACCAGAGTCAACAGAGTGTGGGACAAATGACTCACTGCTGGAAGCAGAAGTATATATTTTTAGAAGAAATAATGCATTTTGTGTATTTATGTTTCTTATCTCAAGACATTATTGGGTAACACTTTATAATAACTAAATCATTAACAAACATTATATAATGTTTAACTAATCATTACTTAATATATATTCACATACCTAGAAATATGAAATAATGTGCTTCTTAAGGTTAACTAATTAACTTATTAAACATTACCAAATGATTAACAGATCATTATTTAATGTAAATTGAAATGCTCACAAATGTCATTAAACTTTCAATTCATATGATCATGCATTTTTTTTTAATATGCAAATGATTTTGACATGGTTTACAATGATTAAAAGCTTTATTAATAAATCATTTACAAACATTATATAATGCTTAATGCATCATTAGTTAATGTTTACAAATGCCATTAAACTCAATGCGTTTTAAAAACCTACAAATGATTTTAACAGAAATTATACAATGATTACACGTTTATTTGTTAATGTACTTTTGAATGCTTACAAATGTCATTAAACTTCAATTCACATTTTAGCTAATGCTCATTTTTACATTAACAAATGTTGTGAAAATATAGCTTAATTAGTCATATAAGCACTTTACAAACTATTCCTGTTAATATATTCATTAACTCATAATCACAGTCTGTAAAAGTCATATATTTGGTGTTTGTTTGTTGTGTAGACTTCAAGTATTTGCACATCTTAAATAATTTATTAATTATTTGTTAAAGGGGTCATTTGACGTTGCTAAAAAGAACATTATGTTGTGTATTTGGTGTAATGAAATGTGTTTATGCGGTTTAAGGTTAAAAAAACACATTATTTTCCACATACTGTACATTATTGTTTCTCCTCTATGCCCCGCCTTTCTGAAACGCGTCGATTTTTACAAAGCTCATCGGTCTGAAAAGCGAGGTGTGCTCTGATTGGCCAGCTATCCAGTGCGTTGTGATTGGCCGAATACCTCAAGCATGTGATGGAAATGTTACGCCCCTACCATACTGTGGCTGCATCAAAAACATTAAAACCCATTATATCATGTCTGCATTTGTGATCAGAGAAACGACAAACAACAAGCGCTACTCTACACTGCTCAAAACTCACGTTTGAATCGTCATTGGCAAATCCTTTAAATATTAAAACGTACTTACAGGCTGTTAGTCAGAAGTGCCAGACTGTCCTTGCAAAGTTGGAATTGCCCCACTTTATAGAAACAGCCTTTGTGCACAGACATCATTGTAGGCTACTCTCCCAGTTTTCACATCTTAACAAATCATTTATTAATCATTTGTTTATGTTTTTGCAGTACCCAATCTAAAGTTGAGACTATTCATAATTTGTAAATGTTTATAAACATTTACAATTTTTTTTATTATCTATATTGTTAAGTTGAGCTAAATGCTTTGTAAAGACAACACACATTGTAATTTGGGTGCAAAACATGTTTTTATTACCTCAACAGTTATATTAGTATACTATTGTGTATCATTAAACTGGATATTCCTTGAATCATACAGCAAAAGGAGGGGAAAAAAAACTAATTTTTAAGAAAATACTTCATTCATCATTTATCAAAACAATGCAATGTAAACAGATAGAATTGTGTTCCCTTATAGCAAACAACTGACCCCTGTAAACTGTTGACCTCTTACCCAACCCTTAAACCTACCCATACCTCCAAATCTGAGCCTAACCTTACCCGTATCACACCTCAATAGCAGCAGAAGTGTTGTGCTTTAACAAAAGCTTTTTGTTAAAGCTAGCACTAGTGCAGGTCTTGCGGCCGTGGCCCTCAGCCCCGTTCTCACAGGCCAATTCGGCCCATCAAACCCACATCTCCCAAGCATCTACATCGGCCTTTGCTCACACTGCTTTTCCTCCTGTCCAGCCCCACCTTTTACCCACCTCAGATTTGCTTAGCCTCACGGATACCTCACTGAGATCTTCTGCTGGAAAATGTCATAACTCATAATCCCACTAACTTTATATTGACAGGTTTTCCTAAACCAACTCTGATTGTGAAGCCTCAGAGTTCAGTGTTCACTGGAGACTCAGTTACTCTGAGTTGTGAGGGGATTCAGTCACAGAATGGATGGGAGTTTCTCTGGAGAAAAGACTCAAAAACTGAATCTACTGAAGCTGCAACTAAAATAATCAAAAGTGTGAAAGTCTCTGATGGAGGAGAGTACAGGTGCAGAGCACGAAGAAGAGAATATTACACATATTACAGTGCGCCAGTAATAGTGACAATATACGGCAAGTATTTTTACATAATGCACGTGTAATTTAATGAGACAGTAAGTGCAATAAGAGCTATAGAGAACAACATTTCAGTCTGATTTAGCATGTGTTTTACAATCAAGTAACTGTGTTCATACAACAAAAACCATTCATTATTTTCATTGTGAATTGTTGTCATTGTACAGAAAAACCAAAACCCACAGTGACCATTAAACCTGCTCAACATGTGTTCAGACGAGAGAACGTCACTCTCAGATGTGACATATATGGTGAAGGAGTCACTAGCTGGCAGTACTACTGGTATCAAGAAGGTTCAACCTAAAGTCTCCTGTGAAGGATCAGAAACAGAAGGATCACGCTGGTCACAAATGAGTGATAAAGTTACACTGACAGTATCAGGTGAGTGTGATTATCTCTTCATAACACACAAACACAAGTTTAACATGTTATTAATGAGTGATTTCCCTATTTCAGATCCCAGAGCAGTTTTAAGTGTTTCTCCACAGAAGTGGTTGACTGAAGGAGATCCAGTGACTCTGATCTGTAAGGTTCACAGCTTCTCTACAGGCTGGACATTCAGCTGGTTCACTTTAACTGTCTCAGCAGGTAAGTTATGTGCTTCATGTGGTAATATCTGAATTAGCTGATTTCAGCTGGAGTCCAAAATACCATATAATATAGAATACATTGTCTGGTTTTACAGAGAACAGCCATCATTATCATCTACTCTCAAACAGCAGCAGAGGAGCAGGAGGAAACTACACTGTCAGATCTGCTGCTCTAAATCATACAGGAGTTTATGTGTGCAGAGCAGTGAGAGAGAAATCAGTCTATAAAACACAGTACAGCAACACACAGCTGCTGTGGGTCACTGGTGAGTTCAAACAGAATTTAAACTATTGGTTCATTTTGAATAAAGAGAGTTTCCATGCTCAAATCTGTAACCCTGCTGCTGTAATTGTCGTCTCAGGGGTTTCTCCTCCAGTCTCTCTGATCGTCAGTCCCAGCAAAACTCAACACTTCACATCTGCCTCTCTCTCTCTGAGCTGTGAGGACCAGAGTAACTCTACTGGATGGAGAGTGAGAAGATACACAGACCGCTGGGGGCTGGAAAATTGTTCTTCATTACGTCAAGGATCACAAACAGGATCTACATGTATAATCAGCTCCACCATCACATCAGACACTGGAGTGTACTGGTGTGAGTCTGTGTTTCTGTATTATTCATTTCACTGGTAGTTTACAATCAATGCATGAAGCAGGTTGATTAAACAAGTGCATTAAGCATCAGTGGACAAAAAACATGCAAGGTTATCATATTATGTAATTATGCAATCAGTGCATTTTTTCTCTGTTTCAGTAACTGGTGTGATTCTGGAGAGTCCTGTTCATCCTGTGACTGAAGGAAATAATCTGATTCTACGCTGTTTATATCAACATAAACCCCCATCAAACCTCAGAGCTGATTTCTATAAAGATAGATCACTCATCCAGAATCAAACTACAGAGATGAGCATCACTACTGTCTCAAAGTCACATGAGGGTTTCTACTACTGCAAACATCCAAAGAGAGGAGAGTCACCCAAGAGCTGGATCTCAGTCAGAGGTGAGACTAAGAACTATAAACACGATTGAAACGTTTCTGTACACTTTACAGCACTAATCTAAATGCAAAAATATATCTCAGCTTCCACAGGCTCAAGATCTGATGGTCTCAATCCCATGATAATTGGAGTGACTGCCGGACTTACTGTTGCAGTTTTGATCATTGTCTTCTTGGTCCTGCTGTGGTGCTACAGAAACAACAAAGTTTAAATTAATTTACCACGACACATTTGCAGACACAAGCACTGTTAAACAGTGTGAGCTTCCATCCTACAACAACAGCCTAAGATGGTTTTCTAGTCTTAACTAGTCTCCCAAACTGGTAAAGCTGTTATTTTGGCTGATTTTAGAAGGTTTCTGGGCAGTTTTCAGCTGCGCCTTTCAAAATAAAGGATCCACAAGGTCATTTTCACAGCAATGCCATAGAAGAAACTTTTTTTTTTCTTAGTGTGAAGAACATTTAAAAAATATAAAGACCCTTTTTCCTCTATGAAAAGCTTATTGTGAACTGAAAAGCTACTATTGAAGTTAAAGTTTATTCCTGGATCCACAGATGCCAATGAAGATATTTTATGTTTGACTAGGTGGCAGATCTCGGACTCCCTCTACTGTCAGTCAACAGCAGAACAACATTCAGACATCAGACCAGAACCAGAGAGAAGCCAGATACAAGACACTGCTGTCTGGTGAGTCTTTACCCATTACCCACAAATAAATACCCATAAAACATTACCAGCTCAGATGGAAGGAAGACAGAGATAACATTGAATAAAAAAAAATAAATATAAATATCTCACTTAAATATACTGTACCAGCATCTGGGTTAAAAACATAACCTAGTATTTTTATATATATATAGTTAGGTCCATATATATTTGGACACTGACACAATTTGGACACATACTTTTGGTTCTGTATGCCACCAGAATATAATTAAAATGAAACAATCAAGATTAAATTGAAGTGCAGACTTTAAGCTTTAAAGGGGTCATATGATGCGATTTCAAGTTTTCCTTTCTCTTTGGAGTGTTACAAGCTCTTGGTGCATAAAGAAGATCTGTAAAGTTGGAAAGACTAAAGTCTCAAATCCAAAGAGATATTCTTTATAAAAGTTAAGAGTCAACCACGCCTACCTAAAACGGCTCGTTCTAACACGCCCCCACATGTCTACGTCACTATGTGGAAATATTAGCATAATGCCCCCCAAATGTGCACGCAAAGAAAGAAGGCGTGGTTTCAGGAACGCAGTAGTGTTGATGTAGTGACCCAAGTCCTCAAAGAGTTAAAGTTAATGAGATAATTAAGTGACTAATTAAATGATGATTGTGCATTAGTGATGAACACCTGCTGTTATTGAGAATTACAGAGGATCAAATGTTGATGTTTTATTGGTTAAAATTATGGCACCATCATGGAGATCAGTGTGGTTTAGTTGGGCTCTTGATCCTTGACTCCTGTGTTAGATCTTTCTTTATAGTAATGCCTGAGGTGTTGAGACACAGAGAGATCAGTGCTATGCAGTGAGTAGCTATTAGATGTTTTAATATGACAAGATAGTTATCATGAGCTGACCTGATTACAATCTAAAATTGTTATATGTTTTGGTTTTGCATAATCAACCCTGTGACGCTACAGCATGTAAAGCAAAGCGCTGCCACAATAGTTAATATGAACGAATTTAAAATGTTTGTAATGCATATAAATATTTGATCTCCGTTGTTATTTAGACACACACAGACATCAAGAACCAGCATATGAATCTCAACAATGGTGCCAATCAACAAAATGCTTCATGCTGCAATGCATGCTGGGTAACACCATAGTAAAAACTGTGGAGACGTGCTGAAATCGCGTTTGGTCTGGTACTGTATCGCGTACCTTGTCAATGTCGTGCGCTTTGCTTGGCCATTTGTTGTGATAAACAGGAAAGTGTGTTCAAGTGCCAGCAAAACAGTGTAAAGAAATACTCTTTGTGAGAAGCAGTCAATCAGCAGAAGTTAAAAGCAGCTTGTAAGTGTATTTATTTCTTGTCTCAGTGTTTAGCGCAGTTGTCGTTGCTAGGAAACGCTTGTTATGTTTACTGTGGAGACGTGCTGAAATCGCGTTTTGGTTTCGTACTGTATCGCGTACCTTGTCAGTGTCGTGCGCTTTGCTTGGCCATTTGTTGTGATAAACAGGAAAG